>NC_081375.1:20311555-20611555 GCF_030684315.1 Stegostoma tigrinum
ACACGCACACACCCTATTTCAACCTCAGACACACACACACAGGCACACAGACACACACAGCCCCTCTTTCACCCTTAGACACACCCACAGGCACACTTATATGAGTCCATGGCGTGAATTTGTCTTTGAGGATACACTCTATTTTGTTCAAAAAGTACGCAACTTATAGACAGTCAGTCAATGTGACGTTTAATGAATTCTACTTTAGATACAAAACCAGTCTGACCCCAAATTATAACACAAACAGATTGTAAACCAAGTCTCACACTCTTACTATGCTTTGTCTGACCCAAAATGTCACGTCTTCCTTACACTGATACAACCTTTAGTTCTCTCAGGATCATGACATTAAAGGAATTTGGGGATTTACATCAACATATTTATCAATTTAAACCTCCAAACTGATTAAAGATTTAAGAGCATCTCAGGTTAGTTTAATACATCCTGATCAATGGTGTGTCCCTTTGTCTTTTACTTATAAATTCTGTGTCTGATACTACCTCTCTCACTAACACCTTAAGAAGGAGCGAGACTCCGAAAGTTAGTATTTTCAAATAAACCTCTTGAACTATAACCTGGTGTCCTGTGATTTCTGACCATTTGTCAGTGGGCTCTAAGTTCATTTCTGCTGTTGCTGTGGCTAAAATCATTTCAGATTTTTTAATGAAAACATGGGAATTTAAATTTAAATTTACGTTAACCCAAGTAAAATATGAAGAAATGGCTTTGGGCCTCAAATAACAGGCAGGCATTATATCAGATGACATTTACATAGAACATAGAACATAGAACATTACAGCACAGTACAGGCCCTTTGGTCCTCGATGTTGTGCCGATCTGTCATACCGATCTCAAGCCCATCTAACCTACACTATTCCATGTATGTCCATATGCTTATCCAATGACGACTTAAATGTACCTAAAGTTGGCAAATCTACTACCGTTGCAGGCAAAGCGTTCCATTCCCTTACCACTCTCTGAGTAGAGAAACTACCTCTGACAATCTGTCCTATATCTTTCACCCCTCAATTTAAAGCTATGCCCCCTCGTGCTCGCCGTCACCATCCTAGGAGAAAGGCTCTCCCTAACCACCCTATCTAACCCTCTGATTATTTTATGTGTTTCAATTAAGTCACCTCTCAACCTTCTTCTCTCTAATGAAAACAACCTCAAGTCCCTCAGCCTTTCCTCGTAAGACCTTCCCTCCATACCAGGCAACATCCTAGTAAATCTCCTCTGGACCCTTTCCAAAGCTGCCACATCCTTCTTATAATGCGGTAACCAGAACTGTACACAATACTCCAAGTGCGGCCGCACCAGAGTTTTGTACAGCTTCACCATAACCTCTTGGTTCCGGAACTCGATCCCTCTATTAATAAAAGCTAAAACACTGCATGCCTTCTTAACAGCCCTGTCAACCTGGGTGGCAACTTTCAAGGATCTGTGTACATGGACACCAAGATATCTCTGCTCATCTACACTACTAAGAATCTTACCAAGAATCTTACCATTAGCCCAGTACACTCCTAAGAATCTTACCGTTAGCCCATCTTCCCAACCTATCTGTGGTATTTTTTTTCTCGCTTGGGAAAAATATTCAAATGGAGATCCATAACTTCCCCACAACATTCTCACCTTTTTTAGTTTCTTTCATCAGATATTCCAAATCCCTGTGCGCATGAATCTTGCGATAGAAAGAGAGAATCCAAATCCAGCTCTTAGACAGAAGAAGCTAGCCACAGAAATGTAGGAATCCAATTTCTCGGGTCTCCAGAGCACTGGCAGCTTAAGTAACATGCTTGTCACACAGAACTTCATTCATACAAAATTGTCTTAAAGAATGCAGTACAACAATCCAAACAGACAGCCTGAAGACAGTTTTTGCCATGTGCGACCAATATCCCAGCCCCATGAGAAAATCTGGAGGATTCAAATGTTGTTACAGACCGTGTCATCAGTGACAATCAGATAACTGGCTCAGAAAGTGGAGTTAGCATCCACCAAGTTACTCACATCTTGTTATTATGAACGGCCCTCTTCTACTGGAATACATGAAACTATTCCACCATATATGATGAACCATCCTGCTAGCTTCGAAAGAACGCATTGAAATCACAGCCCACCAGACGATTGTTAATCAGCCTATGAATTGATCCGATTACTCCAAATTTTAAAAATTCATTAATTCATAGGATCTGGTCATCACTGGCTAGGATGGCATTTGTTGGTCATGACTAAATGCCCTTCAGAAGATGGTGGGAAGCTATCTTCTTGAGCTACGGGAGCTCATTTGGTGTAGATGCACCTACAATGCTATTAGGATGGGAGTTCCAGGAAGTTGACCCAGTTACAGTCAAGGAACAGCAACACAGTTCCAAGTCAGGATGGTGTGCGATTTAAAAGGGGAGCTGCAGGTGGTGATGTACCCATATATCTGCTGCCTTCATCCTTTTAGGTTGTTGTGGTCATGAGTTTGGTAGGTACTGTCAAAGAAGCTCTGATGAGTGTTGTAATGCATCCTGCAGATGGTACAAACAGCTTACACTGGTGCTGGAAGGAGTGAATGTTAGACAAATTAATTGTTCTGCCAATCAGATGGCTGCTTTTTCCTGGAAGATGATAGAACAGCACTCAGCCAGGCAAATGGGAAGTATTCCATCTCATTCCTGACTTGTACCTCGTTAATGGTGGACAGGCTTTGGGGAGTCAGGAACTGAATTATTCACTGCAGGACTCCTAGTGTCTGGCCAGTTCTTATAGTCATAGCATTCACATTGTTGGTCCAGTTTTATTTCTGGTCAATGGTGTTCTCCCCAGTGGAACAGTAGGGCATTCAGTGATAATAATGCCACTGAATGACAAAGGGCAATGGTTGAATTCCTTCTTGCTGCTGATAGTAATTGCTCAACACTTCTGTGGCATGAATGTTATTTACCAGTCATCAGTCCAAGCCTGGATATTGTCTGAGTCTTGTGCATATGGATACCATATCTTAGACTCTTTCAGACCTTATGATGGATGGACTATCCATTACTCTCCAAGCGAAGATATGAAGGTAAGTGAACAGCTAGTTGTAATCTAACTGAATTTTTGGCAGATTATCAGTATCAGGTTATAAGACTTTTGCTCTGGTTTGCTGGACTCTAGCTAGCATTAGAAAGTTAATGCATCTGTATAGTGAACAATCCTATGGCTGATCCACCTTTCTTGTAAAAGACATTTGAGCTGGTTTAGCATACCATCAGAGTTGTCAAAAGTAATCTTGCAAATAAATTTAAATCTAATTGCTCAAATCATGACTAGCAGTGTTTAATTCAGAACAGCTTCCAGAAAGGTCACAATCTGCGTATTTCAGTGACAACATTTGACAAACTTAAACACTTGTGTTTCAGTTTAAACACGCTATTGACTGACACTCAACCAGTCACTCCTGCACATTTCAAAAAAATGATCAAGTGTCCATTGACAAAATGCTAACTGGATGGTGAAGGAGACAATGTACACAAAATAATAGCCTCTTTCAAACCATTTTAATTTTACGAAGGCACCTTTGAAACCACTTTCAGTTGCATTGGAAGAATTGCCTCTCATTAGGAGCTTGTTTATGGAAATCCCATTATTCAAGGCCGCGTTGGTGCTGGGGATCCACATGGCATGCAACATTGGGTGTGTCAATTTATACATCTCGATCTTAACACATTGCATTTCTACAATAAAATCCCCAAGATGTCGCAAGACTCATTTTTGAGTTTATTAGTAAGCTAGTTGTGGCTTTCAATTTGACTGATTCCTCTTTCATAGAAAAGTTCAGTCTTTTGGCAAGATTTGTGTTAGTCGGAATATTGATGGTGCGTCTGGGTAATGTTCCACTGATTCAAAACTGTTCCTGCCGACACCTCACATAATAGTTTGAAAAGTGATGACGCTTCGTCCAACAACCTTCTCCATTAAATTCTGCATGATTCACTGGCTCACATTCCATGGTTTCCCTGAAGTTGTGCGATTGTATGTAAAATTTTGATTTGCTCTATCCCCCCCTTTTGTGGCAAAACTGACAACCGGAGTATACTGTCAAAGGATTACTCTGTGAAAGCAGAGTATTCCACTCTCCCAATTCCTCAGTCTCCAATGCATTTGCTGTCATCATGCAACTTGCTGCCCAAATGTTTCTGTGATGTCTTCTTTCTTCTTAGACCAAGAACCACCCCCCCCCCCCCCCCACCGGCCACTGTAGTTGACAGGGCCCTGGACCACTTCTGCCACATTTCCTGCACTTCTGCTATCACTTCTTCCCCTCCCTCCCAGGAACGATCCTGCTTGTGATCACCATCAACCTACCAGCCTTCATATTCAACGTATCAGTTTCTGCCATTTGTGCCATTCTTTTGGTGATGCCACCACCGAACACACTTATCCTTCCCCTTTCAACATTCAAAACGGCAATTCCCTTCATGATTCCCTGCTCCACTCCTCAACGTAGACCCAACACCCCATTCCTTTCCTACACTACTTTGTAACAAAAACGCAGCAGCTATAACATCTGACTATTTCTCTTCTCTCTGCTCATCAGATGCAATTATTCTCTTCAAGTGAAGCATTACTTCTCAACCTGTCACTGTATTTGCAGCTCATCAGCTGGTTTCCTTGACATTGGGTACATCAAATATAGACTGGTTAACTGCTCTGCAGAACACTTCCGCTCTGTCAGAAGCATGACCCCAAGTTTCCTTTTAATTCGCCCTGACATCTCTGTCCTTGGCCTGCTGCACTGTTCCAAGGAGGATTGCTGTAAGCTAGTGAGGAACAACACCTCATCTTTCAATTAGGTACCTCAAAGCCTTCTGAACCCAGCAATGAGTTTAATAATTTCTTTCTTCCTGTTTGCTTGTTTAGGTCAGGTGTTTTTTTTCAGTCACCAGCATGCTGGCTCTAGGCACATCACTGGTTTCTCTACCTCCCCAGTCATCATGCTCTTTGACCCCTGTCAACAACTCTTTTATATTCCATCCTATCGGTTTGTCCTTACCCCACCCAACCCTTGACAAAAACCTATTACATCTCTATTTGTAATAGTTGATACACACAGTCCCATTTGGTCTTTCCTGCAGAAACTTCACCAACTGTTCAAACCTTATTGCTTGAACACTGACTGTGATGTTTACCAAAAATCCACTGACTTCACCTTGAAAGTGATACATAAATTGTAAAGGACTTTGGGACATTACACAAGAAACATCCATCATTTTCTTTCTTCCACACTCATGGTACTCGTGTGACATCTGGTATTTTTTCCAAACTATTATGTACTAGTGCATGTCCAAGATAGCTGCACTCAAAAGAAATAGATTGGTATTTAATGCTGTCTCCCAAGGCAACCAGGACGGGGTTGGTGCTTTGTTCCTTTATTCATTGAGGGGATGACAGCTTTGCTGGCTACACACCATTTACTGCCCATCCCTAATTGCCCAGAGGGTAGTTAAGAGTTAACCACATTGTTGTGGGTCTGGAGTCACATGACATCCAGACCAAGTAAGGATGGCAGTTTCCTTCCCTAAAGGGCATTAGTGAATCAGATGGGTTTTCAGACAACTGACAATAGATTCATGGTCATCATTGGACTGTTAATTCCAGGGTTGGAGGGACATAACTAACCTGGCAGGAGGGTAGAAGTGGGTGGAGTTCATGCTACGTCCTTTTTCTGCCCCAAGTAGGCTTGAGGCAGGAATGGCCTTCCCTCCTGTGAGCCCACTGAGGCCTCTAACAGGTCAATGCCCACTTAAGGGTCCCATCACGCTGTCACTGCTATATACCCTGCAGTAGGCAGTCGTCTTGAAAAACAATATGCCTGAAAAATGGTGGATGGCTGAAAAATGTGTTCTTCTGGACTAAGACCTTTGTTCAAAGGTGCTCAGTGTCTGATAGAGGAGCTTGACAGTGTCAATTTGAGGGAATGGGGTACATTGAGATCCTGCTGATGGGTGGGGTAAGGACACAGAAATCCTGCCCTTGCTGCCAACTGCCCTCACCCATGATCCCTCACTTTATTACAGTGGGTGAGAATCCTATCACCTCCACCAAATTCTCCACCTTCTTCTCTCCTCAATGCTTGTATTAATTGGACAATATTAGATGGTAGTCGTTCGTCCCTCATGTAAACAATTGGGTATATTGTTGCCTTCCTCCTAGTACCTTCATTCCAAGTTGAGATTTTGGGAGCCCAAAGGGATTTTCCAAAAGGTGCCTCTCTCCCTTTGTCCTCAAAGGTTGAGGAGTGTGATATCATCTCTAAGATAACAAGTTGTGGAGCTGGATGAACACAGCTGGCCAAGCAGCACACCTTGTTATCTCGGATTCTCCAGCATCTGCAGTTCCCATTATCTGTTTAACTCTAGCTGGCTTTCACCTTTAATAACACCGACACTCACAAAGCCTTAATAAGGTCTTAATAAAATGAAAGAACAAAGGAAAATGGAGAACTTTTGGTTGTGCCAGGAAATAACAAAAAAGATTTGGCAAAGCTTCATGAGACCATGATTTCAAAGCAATTTCTAGTCTTTTCACCACCAATCTACTTGTAATGCAGTGCCCATACTAACTGCAGGGATGCATCTAAGACCAGAGATAGTACGAGCTGCCGATGCTGGAGTCAGAGATAACCCAATGTAGAGCTGGAGAAACACAGCAGACCAGGCAGCATCAGAGGAGCAGGAAAGCTAATGTTTCAAGGAGGGACCCTCCCCCATTCTGTTTCCTGCTCCTCTGCTGCTACCTGGCCATCTGAGTCCAAGTTTGGTTTGGACAGAAAAATGGGCAGAATATAGGAGAATCAGGAAAAAGATCTTCATATTCGGGTCAAAATCACTATTTAATGGGGGGAAATGTATTGGGCTTTAAAACGGAAAGAAATGACCCCTTTTCCAGTGTGGACATCCTCCATCTTACCAGCAAACGAAATCCAAGTTAAATCAAAAATGTCTGCTTGATGTTGTGGTATCAAAGTCTTTTTTTTATCAATTATTCTGAATCATCACCAATGTAGTCAATCCAACAGGATGTTAGACACACATATAGACATACACTCCAGTAAACAGTCAGGGATGAAACAAATGGGTATTCCTGGAAAGTTTTCTGACTTTTATTTATAGTTCACAAAAGAACGTGAAATAACATGGCATTTATGTAAAGCCTTTAGCCTAAGAAAAGTCTGTTGATGTTTCACATGGGCACTACAAAAGAAAACGTGATTCTGAGCCATCTATGTATATACAAATATTATATATATATGGCCCAGCCCTGCTCCCTCACTTGACACAAAGCTGGGACGGAGGTCCCATTTTATGAGGAAAGGTTGAGCTAGTTGGACCTATACGACTGGAGTTAAAAAAAAATGAGAGGTGATATTAGTGAAATGTGTAAGATCCCAAGCGGCCCTGCTGTGCTGAGTACTACACAGTCTTCCTTCTTGTGGGGGAAGATCATAAAAAAGGGACGTAGCTAAAATATAACAAGATCTCCCCATAAAGGCAGAAATGAACAGCATTTTTTTTTAACTGGAGGGTTGCTGGTACATGGAATGCCCTTCGCCTGAAAGCATGAAGACTGGGAAACTGAATTTATTCAAGGGACAGTGAGTTAGATTTTTTAGAGGATTATGTCAAGGACTATGGCAGGCAAGACAGTTGAGTTAAGAAGACAACCAAGTCAGCCATAATACAACACAATACAGCACAGGAACAACCCTTCAGCCCACCAAACCTGTGCCAATTCCTAGTCCTTATTTAGCCCTGCTACTTATTGCCCATGTCCGGTTTCTACCCCTCTGTTCTCCTCGCTCTCGTGTGTCTATCAAGACACATTTTAAACGTTGCTAACATGCCTGCTTCCACCACCCCCACTGGCATCCACCATCCTCTGTGTGAAAAACTTTCCCCACACTTCTCACTTACACGTTCCCCTTCTCACTTTCAACTTGTGCTCTCTTGTAGTTGACCTTGCCAGCCTGGAAAAAAGCCTCTGATTAACCGCCCCAACTAGGCTTCTCAGAATTTTGTAGATCTCTATCAGGCCGCCCCTCAGCCTCCACCTTTCTATTGAAAACAATCCGAGTTTATCCAACTTCTCCTTATAACTAAAACCATCCAGACCAGGCAACGTCTTGGTAATCCTTCTCCGCATCATCTCCAAAACATCCCACATTCTTCTGGTAATCTGGTGACCAGAACTGCATATTCCAAATGTGGACTAATTAAAGTTTTATACAGCTATAACATAACTTGCTAACTTTTATATTGAATGCTCTGGCCGACCAAGGCAAGCTTGCTGTATGCCTTCTTGATCACCTTATCCACCTGTGTTGCCACTTTCAGGGATCTGTGGACTTGTACGCCCAGATCCCTCTGTATGTCAATGCTTCTAAGGGTTCTGCCATTTATTGCATAATTCACCTCAGAATTTGATCTTTCAAAATGCATCGCCTTGCATTTGTCCAGATTAAACTCTATCCTGACAGACGGGAGGGCTGGTGCGAAGGGCTGAATGGCCTACTCCAGCTCCAAAGTCCCATGTTTCTATGGTCAAAAAAGTACATTTTAAGGAGTGCCTTCAAGAAGAAAGAAAAGCTGGAGGGGCAGAGTGGTGTAGTTAGGGAGTTCAATGGTCCACATCCTCGGCAACTGAAGGCACAGTCATCAGCCAAATTAGATGAGCACAGATATTTCAGAGGATCGTGGGTCCCGAGGTGGTTACAGAGATAGGGAGTGAGGAGAACAAGAATTTTAAAATCAGATGTTGCTTGACTGAATTATTTAATTCTGCAACTGTACCTTGATCTAAGAGCTAGCTACAAATTAACAGATGTAATCCTCATGCTGCCCAGCACTGATTTATAATGTAGCATTGTGCTGTAATTAAGTGCGAATTAGCAATCAGGCAATGTGTTGGTCCATAACTAATTCCTGGGCAAAATAGGCAAGCTGGCAAATTCTTAATAGCTCTGGTCTGCATCAAATAATCTTGGCTGTGGGCTTTCAAACTCCCGGACAAATGTCGCTTGAGGAAGATATCCTCAAATAATGTGGCCATTGATAAAGTAATGTTGTTAATTTTCAATCCTGCCACTCCAGGATTCATTTTCAGGAATTTTATGGATCTCTCCAGGCCACTAAAAGTGCTGAGCACTTGTGCAGTTGAGAGAAAGGGGAGCTTTGTCCTGCAGCTGAAGAAGTGCTGAAGCCAGAAGCTGCGTTCGCTGCGTGCTTTTAAAATATCATCTGGTTCACTTTAATCAGCCACGCGAGGCAGGCTTTTAAAAGATTGTCTCATTAACAGACAAGGCTGGCCTTTTCTTCACCTTCCTGTCTGGAGACTATCCAGAGGCCACATCATTCCTCCACTCACATCTGGAGTGGGGCTAGTCTGCACACAGAGGCCAGAACATTCAATCATAGTATTGAGAAACTGTGTGCCCTTACAGCCATTAGCAAAACGGACAGAAAAAAAACCTGGGATTGGTAACTGCCTCTTTTGTTTTGTAATTAAAGATGGGTTTTAAATTGATACCACTCACTGGCTTTTCCAGGGCAAAATACTTAACATGATTTAACAGCATTATAACGTCTACAGTGTTTATCCTAATCCCTCTTTGTGGACAAATCCTGTTTAAATTCCACCGTCCAGGCAACATGAGCAGCTGAATATATGGAGCAAAGCATAGCTTTGCATATTTCTTCTCACAGATATTTCCCAAGACAATGCATTAGGAAAGTATATATCACCAGACAAGTGCATTTAGTGGCACTCAGTCTGAAGCTAACATTGGACTGCCCCATCAGCTAAAATCAGATACAGGTAACATTGCACCAGTCACAAGTGTACCCACTGAGACATGTTACCACAAACCCAACTGCTTCAGTCTTTCCCCAAGTACACATTTCACAGAAAGCAATCTGTCCCGATATCCTCCCCACCTCTCTTTCACCAGTTCCCATCACCATATTGCAATCCTGCTCTAAGCTCGACAACTCTAAGTCCTTCTTACTTGCAAGGTGAAAACTGTCAGTCCATTACTGACATTTCCCTCTCTTCAAAAAGTCTCAAGAAATTGGGGTATGGTGGCACAGTGTTTAACATTGCTGTCTCACAGCGCTAGGAAGCCAGGTTCAATTCCAGCCTTGGGCGATTGCATATTCTCCTTATGTCTGCATGGGTTTTTGCTGGACGCTCTGGTTACTTCCCATGGTTCAAAGGTGTGCAGGTTCGGTGGATTGACCATGTTAAATTGCTCCGTGGTGTCCAGGGATGTGCAGGCTGTGTGGATTAGCCATGGAAAATGCGGGGTTATAGGAATGGGTGGATAAGTTGGGCTGCTCTTCATTGGGTCAGCATAGATTTGATGAGCCAAATAGCCTCTCTCTGCACTGCAGGGATTCTGTGATTCTCTGAAATATGCACAGTCATCATTTAAACTTACTGGGCTATCATTGCTAGGTCCTAAAGTAGCCACTCCCTTTACTCTTACGAAACTTTGTGTCTGCTCAAAAATACTCTTCCATAGTTTTCGCTAACTTTCTTTGTAAATCCCATGCAAACTTTATCATCACTCCCTTGAATCTCCTTTCATAACCTTATATTGAACAATCGTCATTTTGGTCACTCCACGTGAATTCCTCTTGCTTCTTGTCCCAGACACCTGTACTAGCCTCATCTCAGTTATTCTCACTGTGTAAATAAATTCACCCACTCATATCTATGGTTCACATCCTTGCTCTCACCATTTTGCAAGTCTTTGCCTATTCAGAGCTCTTGACAGTTGAAACAGTATTTGCCTGATATCTCATTCCTGACAACTCCCTGACCACTTACAACTATCCTTTTACCAATAGCATAATCCCCTCTCCTTTGATCCCCCTCCCATCCTAATACTCCTGTAGCCTGCTCAAAGATTCCCTTGGCTCCATCTTTTAGACGCAACCCAACTATGTCACACAGTTTCTTTACTCTAACACTTCTATGGTATAGTTCCTGCTTCTGCATCCCACAAGTGTTGAGCTCCATAGGCAAAAGCACAGCTCATGCATCACTGACCTGGATGTCTTACCAGATCTAAGTGACCCATAATGAACTATGCTGAGTCTCAACCTCAATCCCACAACTGCAATAAAATCCTTAGACAAGGGCAAATACAGACCCTTCTTCTTTAAAAATGCACCTGACAAAACTCTCCCTCAATGCTTTGCACCCCAACATCAAAAAAATCTCTTCAAATGCTACCTTTGCAACCTAATTTCTGGTAATTTCTAATTCATCCTCAAAGTTTCTCGGAATGACTTCTTCAGTAAAGTTCCTGATTAAATATAAATTGTTGCTGAATCAGGAACTCTCCTGACCACAGCATCTATCCCAATGTAACAGAGTGACTCGTAATGTATTACAATGGATTAATCTATTTTTCACATATTAAGACACAAGCTATTTTGGAATTCAAACAAAAATTCAAAATTTATGAAGTAAGCAAAATACATATGTTAACCAATGTATTGAATTAAAAGAATATGATTCACTGATGAAAATAAAAGAGCGAAAGGTAGCAGTAGGTTAAGTTTGTAGCTGTTGGCTTTGTGATAGTGATTGTCATCTGAAGCTAATTCGATCAGTGATTGGCCTTGTGACGTCATTTAGCTTGGTGACAGGTGTATCAGCAGGATACAAACCTGACTGCAATGTCACCTTGAGAAGCAAGAAACATTGCCAAGACAACGAGACAAACAATACAGAAAAAGTAAAAGAACTTAGAACGATACAGGGTCCGAATCAACTTTATGTCCAATACCACTTCACAACTATTAGATTACTTTGTGATGCGTACGAAGACAAACACATCAATCAGTGTGAATTCAGCCAGATCCCATAAACAATGACGTATTAATGACCCACTAATTCTTTTTTGGTAGAATTGGTTAAGGGTCGGCAGTGTTGCTGTGACATCGGGGATCTCAGTGTTTCAAATAATAATACAAAGCGACCTTTGACACTTATCCATGAAAGCAGAACATTGTAACATTTCACGTCAAAGATAACACCTCAAATTTTAAAAAATACTTCTGTAAATAACTGACAACCAGCTTACAAGTGAGACACAGACCACAGCAGGCTCAAATTTACCGAATTCTGACTCTAAGTTTCGATGCTAATAACCGACGAAGATTTTAGAGTTCATTTTTAACCCACATCTGTGTGAACACATTTCCATTCTGGAATGCATTTCAGGAGTGGGGGTGATCACTGAATTTATGGTCCAATGGTACTACCGCTGACAATACTAAATCTGAAGACCCAGGTAATCATGAAGGGCATGGATAGGGGGAATAGCCAAGGTCTTTTTCCCTGGGTAGGTGAGTCCAAAACCAGAGGACATGGGTTTAAGGTGAGAGGTGGAAGATTTAAAAGGGATCTAAGGGGCAACATTTTCATGCAGAGGGTGGTGCATGTATGGAATGAGTTGCCAGAGGAAGTGGTGGAGGCTGGTACAATTACATTTAAAGGGCATCTGAATGGATTAAAAGAATAGGACAGGTTTAAAGGGGTATGGGTCAATTGATGGCAAATGGGGCTAGATTAATTTAGCATATATGGTCAGCAAATTGGGCCAAAGGGTCTGTTTCTGTGCTGTATAATTCTAAGACTTTTTTAGTAATATTCTGGAGACCCGAGTTTAAATTCTACCTTGGCAAATGGTGAAATTTGAATTCCATGCATATAGCGGTCATAGTCATACAACATGGAAACAGACCTTTGGGTCCAGCTTGTCCGTGCCAACCAAATTTCCCATACTAAACTAGACCCATTTTCCAGCATTTGGCCCATGTCTCTCCAAACGCGCTCTATTCTTGTACCTGTCCAAATGTCTTTTAAATGTTGTAACTATACCTGCATCTACCAGTTCCTCTGGCAGTAAATATCTGGAGTGAAACATCCATTGATCACCGTGAAACCATGTTGAGGGATATAAAAGCACACTTGGTTCACTAACATCCCTCAGGGAAGGAGACTGTCTTCTGCATCTTGTTTGGCTGACATGTGACTCCAGACTCTGAACCGCCCTCTGAACCCTTCAGAATCATTCTGTAGAAGGGGCACTGGGTCCGGAACATTAGCGTTGCTCTCTCTCCAGACTTGCTGAATTTGTCCAACAATTTCTGCGTTGTTTCTGATTTCCAGTATCTGCAATTCTTTATTTCTTTTTGTTTATTCGACAACAACAGGATTAAGTTTGCCTCACTAATTAGAACGCACAATTCTATTCACCCTTCTGTTTGAAATGGTGTTCTGGATTAAAAGATCAATGTTCAGATGCTACCTTCTAGTTTTCAGGGGCTACTTTTTCACTCTCACTAATGCATTTGAGATGATGCAGTCACATAGTAACAACGGCTTCTGTTTTTGCGATGATATACATGGTATTTGAACTCGCACAGGGACAGAATTGGAAAAATTTGTCAGTGACCTGAAAAATGATCAACCCTCCACTAAAACAGAAGGCACAATAAACTCTTGCGGAATGTCTTCCCCCCGACTTACAACCCAACATTTTGCCCAAATGTGGAACACTCAGCAAACAGCGTTCTGGCCAAAGGTTCCTCAAGCCTTGGTCCCAGCTCCCCCTGATCTTCAGCCTCCCTTAACAAGAGGCACCCAAAGCAGCTCACATCATTTTAACGTGCACTGCTTCCCTTGCCCATTTACTGCTGATGGGCTCCTTGTGAATCTGAGAGCAGGAAGCACGGGTGAGAAGCAGCTGGTGATCGGAGGAACAGCTCTTTAGGGATTCTGTCCATTCTCCTTGCAGGGGGTCATTTTTCATGGTGATTGCTTAATCTTGGACTTCTTCTGGATTTGGGGAGAAAATTTACCTCCCTCAGTACTCGGAGTGTTGCTGACAACCAATCTCATTGAAATATGTGAGATTCTGAAGAGGCTCAACAGGTTACAATGCTTCATTAGAGCCAAGAAAAAACAGCAGATGCTGGAATCCAAGGTAGACAAACAGGAAGCTGGAAGAACACAGCAGACCAAACAGCGAATGCTTCTCCTGGCTGGAGATTCTAGAAGATGGGTGTTTTGCTTTAGTACAAGGGGGTAATCAGTTCTTTGGGGCTGAAGTAAGGAGAAATAGCTTCACTCAACGGGTTGGAAATCTTTGGAATTCTCTGCTCTAGAGGATTGTGGATGTGTCCTCATTGAATATATTTAAGGCTGAGGGGGATGGTTTGTTGGTCCCTTGGAAAACAAAGGGAGTAGGTTGGAAAATGAAGCTGCAGCCTGCAATCAGCACCAAACATAAAGAATCTCGGAGCAGGCCGGATTGTCGATATGGTCTTCTCCTGGTCTGATTTATTTTGTTCTTACGAGCCCTGATGGAAACAGTTATGCGAAAATCTGAACCGGTTTTTAGAGGAATTTTGAAGTCAATTAGAAAAAGGGTTGCGCTCGAATCCTGCCCAAAATCCATCTCCATCCATCCGCTGAGGTCTCAGGAATTTCAACATTATCCATATGGTTTCGATCAAATACAAACATGAAAACAATTCAGTTCAGTACGGAACTTGGTGCCTAAAATGATCAGATAATTGGAAGTAAGCGACGTTGGATGAAGAGGAATTGACTTTACATTCTTTTGAATTGCATTGTAGCTAAAAGCCTCTTTCAAAAGATATTGCCTGGGGTTCAGTTGGTGTTAGTTTATGTTATTAGACAATGGATCTCTAATGACCACATTTTGCAAAAGCTGTTCATTTCTCACTCAGCAAAGTCTGCACATTTAATCTCATAATCCTGCCTTCTAGAAATTTAGAGGGGCAACTGACTGATCTGCTCTGTGGCTTTGATGTGAGTGAGATAATTGTGTCATTAACATTTTGAAATGGAAAGGAATCCTATTCTGGTCTATTTGAAGTGAACATCTAAAGATTTGCAGCTATAATGTTGTCAGTTTGTACACATGTCCAACAGTAAGAAGCAGCAACAACATCAAACCTTCTTAGATGTATTTGGAAAATTACGAGACAGATGCTGTTTAAAGTCGGCTTTTAACATCAGAGAATATTGATCTTGGGAGTAATCCAAAATGACTTGGTCATTTTGTTTTACTTAAGTTCTTTCCTGGAACCGTACAACAGTAAAATCACACACAGACACCCAGGACTCTTCAGGTTCAACAATGAATGACCCAAGAACACATCATGACAGACAATAAGAAGATCTCACCCAATGTACAGCTGAATTTCACAACTATTGAATGAGTGAGCTGAATTGAAGCATTTATTGTCACGTGTGTTCAATACAGAATACATCAGCGCCATTCTCATTAATTGGAACAAAATAAAAACGAAAGAAAGATAACTCCAAGAGTCCCACTTCTCCTTCTCTGCTGCTACAATCCCGCTCTGAGCTACACCAGCCCACACCGTGCTGCTGCCAGAGTGCCGTTCTGGGCTACACCAGCCCACACCGTGCTGCTGCCAGAGTGCCGTTCTGGGATCACCAGCCCACACTGTGCTGCTGCCAGAGTGCCGTTCTGGGCTACACCAGCCCACACCGTGCTGCTGCCAGAGTGCCGTTCTGGGCTACACCAGCCCACACCGTGCTGCTGCCAGAGTGCCGTTCTGAGCTACACCAGCCCACACCGTGCTGCTGCCAGAGTGCCGTTCTGGGCTACACCAGCCCACACCGTGCTGCTGCCAGAGTGCCGTTCTGGGCTACACCAGCCCACACCGTGCTGCTGCCAGAGTGCCGTTCTGGGCTACACCAGCCCACACCGTGCTGCTGCCATAGCGCCGTTCTGAGCTACACCAGCCCACATCATGCTGCTGCCAGAGTGCCATTCTGGGCTACACCAGCCGACACCGTGCTGCTGCCAGAGTGCCGTTCTGGGCTACACCAGCCGACACCATGCTGCTGCCAGAGTGCCGTTCTGGGCTACACCAGCTCACACCATGCTGCTGCCATAGCGCCGTTCTGAGCTACACCAACCCACACCGTGCTGCTGCCAGAGTGCCGTTCTGAGCTACACCAGCTGACAGCACACAGAAGTGGGAATCCTGTTCCTGGTTGCACAGTCTGACTGATGATAGCCACACTGTCTCTGAAGACAGCGCCACTCTGGACCCTGACAAAATCTCCTTCCTACTGAAAGAGGTCTCTTTAGAAGGTAAGTAGAAGGGAAACTAAAATAAAAACTGAGAAAAGAAGAAGGGGAGAAAAGCAAAGGTCAAGAAAAACAGACAAAGAGGACAAGGTGCCACTTTTGTTGAGTTTCCTGGAGGGTTAAATCCCAAGTTCGCCCTATTATCGATGTACTACATTGCTAGAGTACCTGCTCGTCCAAAGCCAGCGATTACTGCAGATGGGGGCACTCACTGCTGCCAGGACATCCCAAAATTCCTGGTGCTGATGCCATATGTAAAAGGCCATTGAGCTGTTTGTCTGGAGCTGCTTCTGTACAATTTGACTAACTTGTCGTGAACTTGGCAGGTGAGGGGAAATTTGTGTCGCAGGTTTGTGGACAGAGATGTGGACGGCTTGGTGGATGGAGCTGTGCAGAGGACGGATATTCTATTCCCCAGGGTTGGTAGAGGAAACCACATCACCAGGCCTTGCCACAGTGGCATAAGGTTGCCACTTCAGTTAGCGTGGTCTCGACCATCCAGAGGAATACTCAGCCATGCCACAAGGAGGTCAATGACCTTCTCCACTCCACATAAGTAAGTTCCCCCACCCCATGTTCTCTCAGGTACCTCACATTCACTTCACATCCAGCACTCTCACAAAGGCTCACGCTCTACCACTCTCAGCTCTGCCTGCAACATCTTCCTTCACTCACTTGATACCCAACCCAATCCTTCCAGAGCACTAACACAGCACGCCCCCTGCACTGCCTACTCACACACTCAGGGCATTTTAGCACCTAGCTCTCACCTGTTCCAGCACCAACATCTCTTGCAACTCCTCCCTTTCTGTTATTCCGTAACAGGACTGAAAGAGCCAGGACAGCTGGTGGAAGCCGGATATTCGGCTGCTCCAGAGAGAGCGGATCTAGTGCAGAAACATCCATGTTTTGGCAAATGAGTAAGATGCATTGCTCATTGCTCTCCCATTACTTCCACTGTGAATGTATCCTTAACATGCCCAAACCTCTAGTCCTTAGTCACGATGCATTCTCCCCTCTGTCTCCATCAGGTCCCAGCAGCATTGCCACAGTCTGTGTGGGTCAAGACAGTGGCCAGCAAGACAAACCCCATCCTGACCCCAACTGAAGGAGATCAAGCCCAATGTGGAGTCCGTGAGCCCAACAGAGAGGAGATCAAATCCAATGGGGAGGTCTGCGAGCACAACAGGGAGGAGAGTGAGCACAATGTGGGGGACAGCAAGCCAAATGTGGGAGGAGAGCGAGCCCAACAGGCAGGACAGTGAGCCCAACGTTGGGGACAGCGAGCCCAACATGGGGGACAGCGCGCCCAACAGGGAGGAGAGACAACCCAACATGGGGGACAGCGAGCCCAACAGAGAGGAGAGACAGCCCAAAGGGGAGGAAAGTGAGCCCAAAGGTGAGGAGAGTGAGCCCAACGGGGAGGAGAGACAGCCCAACGGGGAGGAGAGACAGCCCAACGTGGGGGACAGTCATATTGATCTATTATCTTTATTTCTTTATCTTTCTATTAAGAAGGACTTTATTATTTAACTTTATTGTCTTATTTTTCTACTTTGTGCTTGGGTACT
This sequence comes from Stegostoma tigrinum, assembly GCF_030684315.1. NCBI lineage: Eukaryota > Metazoa > Chordata > Chondrichthyes > Orectolobiformes > Stegostomatidae > Stegostoma > Stegostoma tigrinum. Next base: position 20,329,328 of record NC_081375.1, read on the forward strand.
GTTGACCCTAAGATAGCACTGGGAATGGTGATTTTGTATACTTTTCACAGTACTGCTGTATCCTTATACTTGAGCTCGCCTGGTAATAAAACCGAATTCAGAATTCAGACCTGTGTGGAAAAGAGCACGGACATCTCGATGGGAAACCCTGACAAGGCTGCCTCCTGCACCTGCAATGAGCCAGGTACTGACACTGCTTTCCTTCATACAGACCTCATAGCATCTTCCATGACCACCTGTACACAAAGGCTGTGCCTTGTGATTTACATTCACCTCCAAAAGGCAGAACCTTTGACAAAGTAGCACTTCCTCAACATCACACGCCTCAACTACCTACTCACATTCTGGAAGGGGTGTGAATTAGCTTTGGCACAGTGCATTGTCACTCGAGTTAAAGCAACCATCGATCGCTGACACAAGAAGCTTGCCAAAACTTAAACTCTGAAGGTGTTATCTCATTAAATTAGTTTAGGTATTTTGAACATTGTCCAGGTCATTCAGAATACAACAGGTTAAATCAATGCATAGAGATGGCTGAATTTGAACAAACATTTTGCTGAATTTACTGCACTCAGTCTAAGAAGTAAGTGCACATCACCAACGATCATCAGTGAATCTGTTCCATCAATCAAACTTTAATAGGATTGTGAGAGGCTTGAGTTCACAGACAGGGATGTTTTCAGAAACGCACAGTACCTGGACTGTGATCCTCTCCAACAGGCACAACCGCAATGCATCATCCCCAGGTCACAGGCAACCACCAGCCATTATTCAGTTCAAATATTTCCATCTTTATAAAGACAGCAAGAGGAGGGAGTGGAAAGTTTCTATCAGAGGAAGAGAAAAAAAATGCACTGCTTTATAAAATGGCAAGTCTTTTACTGAACTGCAACAAAGGGCCTATTCTTTTCCCGTGTACTGATACGTGTAACACTTGGGAAAGCAAAAAAAAAAGCAAATATTTTCCTTAAGCAGAATCCCACGCTTTAGCACTGGCAGAATCTTATAATAACCTGGCATGATGTATGGAGAGTGTGAGCAGCAATGAGAACTGAACTTGCTAAAAGTGCAACTTTAAAAAGGGAAGTTGGATAAAGTATGTGTAAGGAAGCAAATTCCAAAAATAAAGAACAAAATTAAGAAATGGTTGTTAAGCTTGCAAAGCAGAGGCATTTGAATGTTTTTGAGTGAATAGAGGCTGTTCAATGCTGTTAGATGACTGAGCTGCGTCTCACATCTTAGAAGCAGTGCTGCTTATAAACTCACAGTATTATAAGGAGCAAACCCCTCTGCATATTCCTGGCTGCAGATAATTTCATGGTTAAAAATAATAAAAAATCAATTTTTAATGGCACTCAGAAGGAACACATTACAGCTCGTGATTTTTGGTCCATTAATTTTAAATGGAGGGGAACTTCAAAGATTGAGTGCCCACAATAGTTTTCGCTGTGAAAACTACTTCCACTGAGAGTGCAGGAATGCAAATTGGCCAAAAGTGCAGAATTTCATTATTGTAAGCTATTTTGAAGATTTCCTCTCAACTATGTATTGAACAAAATTGGAAACCGGTTCATCACTATCCCAGCTACTGTAATAGCACAGCTCAAACCTCTGCCTTCTTCCTACGCCTTGAAAGCAGTTAGTTTCACACCAAAGCAAATTACTGCCAATGCAAGAAAATTGAAATAAAAGCTGAAAATACTGGAAATGCTCAACTGGTCTGACAGAATTCAGGGAGACAGGGAGAGAAAGAAAGAGAGAGTTGACATGACACTGGAGTCGTACCTGAGGACTGGAGAGAGGCAAATGTAATTCCTCTCTTCAAGAAAGGAAATAGGGAAATCCCTGGCAATTATAGACCGGTAAGTCTCACGTCTGTCGTCTGCAAGGTGTTAGAAAGGATTCTGAGGGATAAGATTTATGACCATCTGGAAGAGCATGGTTTGATCAAATACAGTCAACACGGCTTTGTGAGGGGTAGGTCATGCCTTACAAACCTTATCGAGTTTTTTGAGGATGTGACTAGAAAGGTTGATGAGGGTCGAGCTGTGGATGTGGTGTATATGGACTTCAGTAAGGCATTTGATAAGGTTCCCCATGGTAGGCTCATTCAGAAGGTCAGGAGGAATGGGATACAGGGGAACTTAGCTGCTTGGATACAGAATTGGCTGGCCAACAGAAGACAGCGAGTGGTAGTAGAAGGAAAATATTCTGCCTGGAAGTCAGTGGTGAGTGGAGTTCCACCGGGCTCTGTCCTTGGGCCTCTACTGTTTGTAATTTTTATTAATGACTTGGACGAGGGAATTGAAGGATGGGTCAGCAAGTTTGCAGACGACACAAAGGTCGGAGGTGTCGTTGACAGTGTAGAGGGCTGTTGTAGGCTGCAGCGGGACATTGACAGGATGCAGAGATGGGCTGAGAGGTGGCAGATGGAGTTCAACCTGGATAAATGCGAGGTGATGCATTTTGGAAGGTCGAATTTGAAAGCTGAGTACAGGATTAAGGAGAGGATTCTTGGCAGCGTGGAGGAACAGAGGGATCTTGGTGTGCAGATACATAGATCCCTTAAAATGGCCACCCAAGTGGACAGGGTTGTTAAGAAAGCATATGGTGTTTTGGCTTTCATTAACAGGGGGATTGAGTTTAAGAGTCGTGAGATCTTGTTGCAGCTCTATAAAACTTTGGTTAGACCGCACTTGGAATACTGCGTCCAGTTCTGGGCGCCCTATTATAGGAAAGATGTGGATGCTTTGGAGAGGGTTCAGAGGAGGTTTACCAGGATGCTGCCTGGACTGGAGGGCTTATCTTATGAAGAGAGGTTGACTGAGCTTGGTCTCTTTTCATTGGAGAAAAGGAGGAGGAGAGGGGACCTAATTGAGGTATACAAGATAATGAGAGGCATAGATAGAGTTGATAGCCAGAGACTATTTCCCAGGGCAGAAATGGCTAGCACGAGGGGTCATAGTTTTAAGCTGGTTGGTGGAAAGTATAGAGGGGATGTCAGAGGCAGGTTCTTTACGCAGAGAGTTGTGAGAGCATGGAATGCGTTGCCAGCAGCAGTTGTGGAAGCAAGGTCATTGGGGTCATTTAAGAGACTGCTGGACATGTATATGGTCACAGAAATTTGAGGGTGCATACATGAGGATCAATGGTCGGCACAACATTGTGGGCTGAAGGGCCTGTTCTGTGCTGTACTGTTCTATGTTCTATGTTCTATGTTCTATGACAGATCAATCACCTTTCATCAGATCTCAGCCCTGGTGAAAAGGTCAATGAGCAGTTGCTCTCATATAGATGCAGTTGAAAGGCTGTGAAAATTTCCACTGCATAGTAAGTAGCAGCAACTCACTACTTCTCTAAGAGACAACTACATGAAGCAGCTGTGCTAGTTCTTGCACAACGCCAAGAAAAGTCTTCATTGTCAGTGCAAAGCAAATCTCTTCGTGAATGATTAACAGCACTTGTGGTAATTCTGTTGTGTGCCAAGAGATGGCAGCAGAATCTCTCACACTTGAGAATCACTCAGGATGTCTTGCTTGTTGAGTTCAATGGATCAGCTTTCTCTTCAGTGTGTATCTGAAATTTCATTACGGGTGCAATCTGGACATTAGACCCAGAAATGTGCCCACATTATCTTCATTTTGCTCATTTTATGTGACATCCAAGTGTCTGAGCAATCTTTTTAGGATATATCTGAACATAACCAATGGAAGCAAATGGGATTTAACCTCAAACCCACAAATTCTTTCTTCTCCCAAAATGGTCAATGCCGGAATGTGGCTGGGGAATGAGCCATAGCTGGTATATCGGTGCTCTGTCTGCTTCTATTCCTGACCTCAGTGGGGTTTGAAAGTCCTGAAAATGGCAAATTCACTGCCATCTATCATGATTAAGCCCATGCCTGACCCTGTAAATGCTGCTCGAGAAAGTCGATTATCCCATTGCTGAATGAATGATGCCAATGGAGTGCAAGTTCTCACCTCATCCAGGATGTGTGCAAACAAAAGGTGTGCTTTTTCCAACATGAATTGGATGTAAACAAAAACAAAATTGCTGGAAAAGCTCAGCAGGTCTGGCAGCATCTGTGAAGGAAAAAAACAGAACTAATGTTTCGGATCCGGTGATCCTTCCTCACAACAGCGGCGGATGTGACCAAGATGGACTTCAGTAAGGCGTTCAACAAGGTTCCTCATGGTGGACTTGTTAGCAAAGTTAGATCACATGGATTACAGGGAGAACTAGCCATTTGGGTACAGAACTGGCTTCAAGGTGGCGGTGAGGGGTTGCTTTTCTGATTTCAGGCCTGTGACCAAAGGTGTGCAACAAGGACCGGTGCTCAGGCCACTATTTTTCATTATTTATACAGATGACTTGAATGTGAACCTAGAAGGTTTGCAGATGATACCACAATTGGAGGTGTACTGGACAGCAAAGATCAGATGGGCTAATGGATCGAGGAGCGGCAGATAGAGTTTAATTTCGATAAATGTGAGGTGCTACATTTTGGAATGGCATATCAGGGTAGGAATTATACACTTAATGGTAAGGTCCTGGGAATAAAGAGACCTTGGAGTTCAGGCTCATAGTTCCTTGAAAGAGGAGTCGCAGGTCGATGGGATAGTGAAGAAGGCTTGCCTTTATTGTTCAGTGCATTGAGTACAGGAGTTGGAATGTCATGTTGAAGCTGTACGGGACATTGGTTAGGATACTATTGGAACACTGGGTGAAATTCTGGTCTCCCTACTAAAGGAAGGATGTTGTGAAACTTGAAAATGTTCAGAAAAGATTTACAGGAATGTTGCCAGGTTTGGAGGGTTTCAGCTATAGAAAGAGGCTGAAAAAGCTGGGGTTATGTTCCCCTGAAACATCGGAAGCTGAGGGGTGACCTCGTAGAGGTTCATGAAATCATGAGGGGGGTGATTTTTTTTCCCTAGGGTGGGAGAGTCCAAAACAAGAGGGCATAGGTTTAAAGTGAGAAGGGAAAGATTTAAAAAGGGGCTAACGGGCAACTTTTTCATGCAGAGGGTGGTGCATGTATGGAATGAGCTGCCACAGGAAGTGGTGGAGGATGGTACAATTACAAAATTTAAAAGGCATCCAGAAGGGAATATGAATAGGAGAGGGGTTTGGGCCAAATGCTGGCAAGTGGGACTAGATTTGTCTAGGATATTTGGGGTCGGCATGGACGAGTTGGGCTGAAGGGTCAGTTTCCGTGCTGCATATCTCCCTGGCTCTTTGATTCAATAACCTGTATAGCTGGGATGACCTGAACAAAAAAAATTAGTGACAAAACTTTCACACATTCTGCCAGTGCAGCTTGCATACCTACCCTGCTGAGTGCTGGTCCAAGAACTGTACACAGAAAAATACTTAGTTCATGAACATCCACACCAGCACATCTCTGAGCAGGTCAATGGGCAGTACCCTAAAGAACAAATCTGAGGAGTGTTCTTTTTTGCCTCAGTGAAGCTTTCAAATACTGTAGCATTTAAATCAAATCTAACTCTTGTGGCATTGTCTAGATGATGTCTGGATGAAGCTATTGTACGAACAAAGGATCCAGCTGGTCAATGATTATATTTGTACCTAGATTTTATTCGAGCTGTTATATTTGCCATCCACAACAAAGTCAGTACACTAGGTGGCAGCAGAGAAGTGATAATTGAAGTAACAATTTGGTCATTGCAAAGAAAAGGCTGGCACTTACCTCTTGCACTCTATTTGTGTGTCTGTATGTCTGTGTGTGTATATGCCTGTGTGCGTCTGTGTGTGTGTGCCTGTGTGTGTGCGACTGTGTGTGTGTGCACGTGTGCGCAGTCTGGCACAACCTAAGGTGGGAATATTTTAGGATATGCAATGAAGATTATAATTGCCCTGCTCAATGACCTCACTAAGAGAAGAAAATCAAATGCTAAATCAAAAACAAATACAAATCAGCAAACTTCCCAAACACATTTGTCAAAATTAAAACTAATGTCTGAGCAAGTTTGCAGGTTTTATAGGTATACCTACCAAACTGTGCCCACTTGCTATTCCCTAGGAAATGCAAGAGCTTAAAACTGTTGGGGTGAAGCAGAGGCAATGAGTAGTGCGAGGAGACTGTATTTGTTGGACACAGACAAGTGTTTCTGTGGTTGCAACTGAGACTCTAGGATGGTCTGCTACCTCCGTGGTGCCAGGTCAAGGATGTCACTGAATTGGCACAAGATATTCTGAAAGGGGAATGGTAAGCAGCCAGAGGTGGTGGTCCATGTTGGCACTAATGACATAGGGCAGGAAGAGAGATGCGGTCCTGCAAAGGAAGTTTAAGGAGCTTGGTAGAAAGTTGAAAAGCAATAATGTTAGGATTACTCCCTGTGCCACGTGCTAGTGAGGCCAGAAAAAGAAAGATATGAATGTGTGGCTCAAGAGTTGATGCAGCAGGGAGGGCTTCAGATTTCTGGATCATTGGGATCTCTTCCAGGGCAGGAATGAAGGGTACAAGAAAGCAAGGTTGCACCTAAACCGGAAGGGCACCAATATCTTTGTAGGGAGGTTTGCTCTGGAGGTGCCACTCTTCTTCTGAAGAAGGGTCCCAACCCGAAACGTCAAGCTTTCCTGCTCTTCTGATGCTGCTTGGCCCGCTGTGTTCATTCAGCTTCACACCGTGTTATCTTGGAGGAATGGGAGGGACTGGTGGTCTGAAGTGTATTTATTTTAGAGCAAGGAATATGACAGGTAAGGCAGATGAGGCTGGTGTCTGGATAAGTACATGGAACTACAATGTTGTAGCCATCACAGGAACTTGTCTAATAGAAAGGTTAAAAGCTGGCAGCTTCATGTTGCAGGGTTTAGATTTTACAAGTGTGATGGAGAGAGTTGTAAAAGCAGTGGAGAAGTTGCTTTACTGATTAAGGAGAATGTCACAGCTGCATGAAGAGGCAACATCTTGGAGGGTTCATCCAGCAAGAGCATATGGGTAGAACTCAGGAATAACAGAGGTGCAATCACTACAATGAGATGATAGTACAGGCCTTCCAATAGCCTGCAGGCGGTAAAGGGACAGATATATGGGTGCACGATGGAAAGATGTGAAAACAACAGGATTCTTGTAGTGAGTGATTTTAACTTTCTCACTATTGTCTGGGACTCCCTTAGAGCCATGGGCCTTAGACAGGGCAGAATTTGTTTCATCATCCAGGACAGATTCTTGCAATATTGTGCAGATCCCCAACTAGGGAAGGGGCTGTACTAAACTTTGTTTTGGGGAATAACCCTGGCCAAGTGAGCGAAATTTCAGTCAGGGAGCTTGTTTGGGAACAGTGATCACAATCCCACAAGTTTTAAGATAGCTATGGATAAGGATAAGATTGATACTCGGGTGAACGTGCCCAAATTGGGGGCAGGCTAATTATAACCGTATTAGGCAGGAATTGGAGAAATTAAACAGAGGGTGACTGTTGGAGGGTAAATCTACGTCTAACATGTGGGAGTCTTTCAAAGGCCAATTGATTAGAGTTCAGGGCCAGCATGTTTCTGTGAGGATAAAAGGTAAGGATGACGACTCAGAAACCTTGGATGGCAAGAGGTGATGAAATTTTGGTCAAAAAGATAAAGGAATATAGAAAAAACAGGAAAAAACTTAATCAAAGAATTGGGAGGCCTAAACAGGACCATGAAATGTCCTTGGCAAGCAGCATTAATGATAATCCAAAGGCATTTCATATGTATATTAGGAGCAAGAGAATAGCTTGGGAAAGGGTAGATTCACTCAGACAAAGACAGTGCTTTATGTGTGGAGCTAAAGGAAATGGGTGAGGTCCTTAAATGAGTACTTTGCATCAGTATTCATCAAAGAGAAGGACATGGACATTGTTAAGATGAGGGAGGGGTACTTTGATATCCAAGGTCATGTTGACACTAAGGAGGAGGAAGGGCCTGGTGTCTTGAAAGACACTGAGGTAGTTAAGTTCCAGGGCGGGATCTACTGTGAGAGGCAACAGAAGAGACTGCTGGGGCCTTAACAGAGACCTTTGAATCCTTTTTAGCCACAGGCAAGATCCCAGAAGATTGAAAAATCGCCAATTTTGTTCCTTTGTTCAAGTAGGGCAACAGGGATAATCTAGGAAATTTGTAGGCCAGTGAGCCATACATCAGGGGTTGAGAAATAATTGCAGGTTCTTATGGATAGCATTTCTGTACATTCAGAAAAGAATGGACTTATTAGGGATAGTCAGCATGGCTTTGTACAGGGGAGGTTTTGTGTCATAAATTTGAGTATTTTGAGGAAGTAACAAAGATGATTGAGGTAAGGCAGAGAGTGTTGTTTACGTGAACTTTAATAAAGCATTCGACCAGATCCCTCGTGTTAAGATAGAACAGAAGATTAAGTCACATGGGATCCATGGTGAGTTGGTAAGTTGGGTACCAAATTGGCTTGGTGTTGGCGATTTAGATGAAAATGTAGGTGGCTTGATTAGCAAGCTTGCAAGTGATGGGAAAAACTGGTGGAGTTGTGGACGGTAAGGAAGGTTGTCAAAGGATACAGAAGAATGCAGATCAGTTGGCAAACTGGTGGAGGTTTTCTAATGGCAGATGGAGTTTAATGTGAAGTGATGAATTTTGGGAGGTTAAAGCAAGAAGAAAGTATACAGTAAATGACAGGACCCTTGTGAGCATTGACATACAGAGGGATCTTGGGTGCAAGGCCATAAGTCCCTGAAAGTGGCAAACTAAATGGATAAGGGGGTAGAGAAAGCACTACAGCATGCTTGCTTTCATCGGTCAGGGCATTGAGTACAAAAGTTGGCACTTCATGTTGCAGCTGTATAAATCTTTAGTTGGAGAATTGTATGCAGTTCTTATCACCACATTATCGGATGTGGATGCTTTGGAGACAACGCCAGAGAGGGAACATGTGGCCAGGGGTGGAGTGTATTAGCTGTAAGGAGAGGTTGGACAAACTTGAATTGTTTTCACTGGAGTTTCGGGGGCTGAGGGGTGACCTGATAGAAGTATATACAATTATGAGACAAATGGATAGGTTGGATAGTTGGAGTCTCTTTCCCAGGGCAGAAATGTCAAATACCACGGGGTATAGATTAAAGGTGAAAAGGGGCAAGTTTAAAGGAGATTCGCAAGGCAGGTTTTTCTTTACACACACAGAGGTAGGCGCCTGGAATACACTGCCAGGGGATGTGACAGAAGCATAGCAACGTTAAGAGGCATTTAGACAGACACATGAACAGGAAGGGAATAGAGGGGCCATGTGCAGGCAGATGGGATTAGTTTAGAATGGCTTCACGGCCAGCACAGACATGGTGGTCTGAACAGCCTGTTCCTGTGCTGTCTGTAAAGTCAAATCTAAATTTAAAAACGTCATTCTGACACAATCGTCCTCACTATCAACTTCATGTTTTAGCTTCCCCTACATCACAATCCACCAGAACACCCACTTTGCAGTCTTAATGATTTATAAAGCAGCCAGCAAAGCCATGACAAAGGAGCTCCAAAGTGCGTACATTTCTGTGGCTATTTCAAGTTCACCAAATGAAGTTAACTTATAAGAGGACAGTATTTCCCAGTTGCTGAAAAAAAAAGTATTCTTGTAGCATTTCTCAAGACCCCAAATGTCTTTCACTGCATGTAGTACTTTAGAAATGCAGAAAGCAGCAGCTAATTAGTGTGCAGCAAAACCCATACACAACAGTGGTCAGACAATGTGTTTTACTGATGTTTGTTGACACGGAAATTGTACCTGAATACTGAAAGAATTCTCCTGTTCTTCTTCAAAATAGTCATAAAATCATAGAATCTCTACAGTGTGGAAACAGGCCATTCAGCCCATCAAGTGTACTCTGTCCCGTTGAAGAGCATCCCACTCCACCTACTATATCCCTGTAACTCTGCATTTCCCATGGCTAATCCACCCAGCCTGCATCATCCCTAGGCACTGTGGGCAATTTAGCAATGCCAATCCACCTAACATGCACACCATTGGACTGTGGAGAGAAACCCACACAGACACGGAGTGAACATGCAAACTCCACACAGATCATCTACCCAGGGCTGAAATTGTACTCGTGTCCCTGACGCTGTGAGGCAGTGGCGCTAAACACTGAGCCACCATGTTGCCCCAGTGCTACAGATTGTTTATGCCTGCCTGAGAAGACAAGATTGCTCTTCCTTTGAGTGCAATTTTGTAGCAATCTCTCATCATTGCACAACACTAGCCCAGGATCTGTCACTAGAATAGGACTTGAAGCCACACTGCATCTAACCATTATCAACCAGGTCAAGAGAAATAATCCTACATTTACTTCCCCTTGGTCCTGCAGGCAGAAATAAATACAATCTGAATTAAACAAGCATTCTCACTCTCCGGTAAACGTTTTTTTAAAATGAATTAATCAAACTGTATGCCTGAAAATGAATTTAATTACTTGCAAATGTGAGGAAAATCTGTTCATGTTTCAGTTCATGATAAATTTGATTGTATTTCCTGTGAAGAGCCATCCAGTTAATATGAAATTACTTTGATTGTGGCCTTAAGATTAGCACAAAGAAAAAGGAAGGAATGTATCTGACTGATCGAGGAAGCCCTATCTCAAGTTCAAAGCTTTAACCCATGACCAGAATCTGTTAGCAGTGGATAAGTTCACTCATCTTGGCAGCACACTCTCTTGAGCTGTCTACACTGAAGACACACAGAAGAACTGCCAAAGCGAATGCAGCTTTAAGCAAACTGTACATCTGTCAGGGAATGGACAATGTACGTCTGCTCACCAAACTGGTCGTTCTCAGAGCAAGTCCTTCTCACTCTGCTCCATGTATGAGGGACTTGGACTGTGTATCAATATCATTCCGAGAAGCTCCACAATTTCCACTTGAGCTGCCTTCAGAAACTTCTGAAGATCACGGAAGGAGGAAATACCAGATGCTGAGAGGCTCACCCGAACTGGTCTGCCAAACATCCGCACTGGGCTCAGAAAATCTACATGCAGTTGGGCTGGTCATGGAGCCCGAATTTGTGGCATCCAAAGTGAATCTTCGATGGTCAGCTCATGTTTGAGGTTTTGCAACAAGGACAATCTGAAGGTTTCCCTTCAGAGTTTTCATATCAGCTTCAAGTCCTGGTAGAAGCTTGCCCCAAATGTGGCTCAAAATAAACAAAAGGGGCTGACTCTTTCAAAAGAGAAGCACATATCAGGGGCTCACAGTAAACTGGAATATGGATGTAATTACTTGCAGTTCATGATAAATTTGATTGTATTTCCTGTGAAGAAAGGTGAGGAAATTCCCAAACCAGCAATGGTCCAAAGTTCAATCATCTGCTGTGTTCTACAGCAAAACCTCTAGGCATATAGGAGTCTTGGCAGTGACCTGTGCAAACTAACCCCACCCAACCCACCCACTCTGCAACCATTATGCAACCCTACAGAACTGATGATCTTCATCTTGTAGGACAAATAAGAACTCTTTGATTTCACAAAAAATACAGATACACTTTACCTGAACAGGAAAGGGCTCACAATTCTAAGGTGGAAGGAAGGAAAGTTATATGTTGGTTGTTTTGTCCTGAATAGGACCAGCTGCATTCCAATTGTTAATTGGTGAGGTAGTAGTGCCAGTGAAATGACAAGTCCTCACTGACTTAGATCAAATAAGCAGCCAGCAGTTAAGGCAACTGGATGGGCTGAAATGAGATCCCTGGATGGACATGCATCATTAACATGGGAACTCGGAGTATTTTAATTGTGGCAGTTACTGAGAGCGATGTTTTTTACTTTTTTGCATGAGCTGTTCACCGTGTATGTTAATTTACGAAGCAGAAATAAAACAACTTAGTTTGGAATTATGCAGAAGATCAGAGTCTGTTGCTGTCAGGAGCGGTGGGGGCAGTCAAATTGCAGTCATAACTATTAATAGATTTAGTGGGAAAGTAACTTTAGCAATTCTTTTGTTCTGATGTTGTCAGGCGCTTGGCCTTTCCCTGGTGTAAAAATGATCAGACAATGAGACACAGGTTCGACACTCATGATTCCCACTCCTCCTGTTAATCCCAGGGATTGAGAGAGACAAACCTGGGTCAATGGACCCAACACACATCATTTCGTTCAGTGGGCATGGACTCTCTCCATATCATGAGATGAGGCCAGAGGCTGTTTCAAGAGAGGCTAAGCGGCACTATGGCTTACACTTGGCCCATATGAGCTCCTGGATGATCCGAGAGGAATCTTGCAGAGTCATCTTTCTTGTTTTGGCCCTGAGTTTCTCTTCTGTGATCTTAATCTAATTTCTCTCATGTGGCTGTTGTTTTTCCTGTCAAGATGTCACAGTAATTGTCTGGGACAATTCTGACGGATGAACTGATCTATCTCTGCCGGCCAATTTGATACTCTCTCCCATGCAGCAGCTGGGTCTTGGAAGGAATATTAGTTCTTTTTGAGTTCAAATCAATCAATAACTCTTGTGCTAAACCTTACTTATTAAGCAAATTGGGCTAAAGGAAGTCATCTCAGAAGTAACAATTGATTTCTAGACAGTACAGTAGCCTTTTTATGTACTGTTGTACCGACAGGAACATAAGTAAATGAATAATGGTCTTAAAAGACAGTGACTCTCAATTAATTGTAATTGAAGACATTTGATGAATCACAGCAATTTTTAAAAAAGGTTTCACAAAACTCATTGAAAAGTCTTCCTTTAAAGAATCTTATGACACAGCAATTTTGAAAAACTTTAAACTTCTACTAAACTCAGCAAATTACATATGGCCTATCAGAGTTACAATATAATCAGAACAAAAGATATGTATGCCAATAACAGTAATAACATCATTGGAAACTAGCCAGGAAAACCAACAATTTACTAAACATTGAGTTTTAGTTATTTGCATGTTTGAAGGATTAAATGTAATTATTAGTTCTATTGTAAGGACTGATTCTGAACACACACAAATTTATATTATATATGTTATTGTAAAGTTTATGTTATGTTAAAGATTAATTTAAAATTTTCTTTCTAAGAAATCAGATTATAAGAACATTTAGAAACAAAAGTTCATACAAATTTTTCAAACAGGTTTAGAATCAGATTAAGTAAATGTATTAAATATTCAATATTGTATTTTTTAAAAATATAATCCATTTTTCCAATCAACCAGTTCTGAGATATTATTACATACTTTGAAGTAGGCAGGACTTGGACCCAGGCCTCCTGGTCCAGGGGTAGGGACATGACTACCTGTGGCACAAGAGGGCTCCTTTCTATTACCAACCTCATTCACTCACAAAGGCTGAGACCAATTAAATTATAGATCATGCCCAATCAAACAGTGCTAAGACACATGGAGAAGGAGGGTCTTGAATGCTGCATCCCTTTCCATATGTTAATGAGGTCATGTCACTCTTTCAATGCTCTCTCTGGGTAAAAATCCCATTTTGAGAGACATGGTTAGCTAACGGTATCTGGACTGAAGTACACCTGTCCGAAAGAAACAAAGAACTTTTGTAGATGTAGTCTATCACAAGTCACGGAATTAAAAGTTGGACATGAAAAAATTGCTCTTATCTCCTTTCGTGTTATCTTGTCAAATCTAGTCAAATGTAAGAAAAAGATGGTGAATAATTTTAGTTATCGATACATGTTCTATATTAAAACTGAGAAGATTTAGTTTTATAAATGCATAATTCGCATACATTTTGGGCTTAACTAACTATTATAATTTCTGTTTATTTAAAATATAGCTGAATTCACTATGGGTTTTTGGATTTGTTTTTGCATTAAAATCACGTTTCCAACCTACAGATTAAAAGGTACTGTTGGTCTCTTGCATAAAATCCAATTAGGCACCTTCTTAAAAATTATTACAGTCTACCCATTTACTTTGATTTATTAAGTTCAGTGTTCTCAATGACATGTACTGGTTTTTTTTTATCCATTAGTAATGCTCCTACATAATGCATGCTAATGATATAAATGCATGTAGCCTAGCTTCCCCACTGACACCAACACTAGATTAAGGAACAGACTAAGTGTTTCACCTTCGGACCTGACTTTGAATCCAGCCACATTTGTGAATGAAAATCACCTCCCCACTGGCTCTGAGGTCCTGTGTGGAATGAGTTCGTGGAGTCTTAACCCAGTTCCCAATGAGTTGCAGTCATATCGAGAAACACCGCAAACAAATTCAGAATCACAGCAAGTGTAGAATGAAGACAAAACTGCCACTGAAAATAAAGCAACAGTTTTGAGGCCTAAAATGTCACCTCTTCTTTACTCTGATAAAACCTCTAGTTTTCTCATGGCAGTGACTCGAAACGAATTTGGGATTTACATATGCATATTAATCGATTAAAAACTTCTAACTGATTAAAAATTTAACAGCATCTTAGGTTTGTTTAATACATCCTCATCAGTTGTGTGGCCCTTTGATCTTTTACTTATAAATTCTGTGTCTGATGCCACCTCTCTCACTGACATCTGATGGAGGAACTAGACTTCAAAAGCTTGTGTTTTTAAAAAATCCTGTTAGACTAAAGCCGTGTGATTTCTGACTGTTTCCAGAGGCGACAACTGGTCACAAAGATTAAAAAAAAAGCTTGACAAATTGCATCCCTTCCCTTTCCAATACCGATCCTTGATGACTGCTGAGTCTGCTGTTGATAACCACAATGATTTGGAACTTATAACCATGCCATTTACTAGAATTCAACCAGATTAGAAGCAAATTGATAGACAGCAAACCGACTTGACTTTTCAGTAGATGATTTGCCACTTGAATGCGACTCTCAGGGAATTTAGTAGTGCAAGTGGGATTTATTGTAATTTAGCATTGCAAACACTAAAATTTCACAAATCTGTGAATGAGGGTAGCACTGAAATTGTAAGAGAAACTGCTTTATCGGTAACATTAATAAGGGCTTCAATATTACTGCACTGAGCCTGGAGTTATTCTATCCAAATGGAAGCAACTAACTTTATGAAGAACCTACTTTGTATTACTTTGGCACTGTTCAGAGTTCAGCAGCTAAAGTATTTACTTTTATTGCATTTCAGCTCTGTAGACATGGATGATGATGGAGTTTTCAACACGACTTCAACAGCCACCTGATAACATTTTATTCCATTACCTTCTGTCATTATTTGATTTTCTTGCAGGCCTGACCTAATCTACCATCCATTGTTTTAGACAAACAGATTTGCCAACAGCAGCACTGTGCAATGGAAGCACCATGGTGTGTACAACACATCAGGCAATTAAAAGCCATTTTCTGGGCCGATATCACAGTTTGAATAAGGAAATTAGGATGCAAAAAATTCAAATGACAGTATTAGGCAAACATCTGCTTAAAGTAATGCTGTATTCCCTTAACAACTCCTTTGTAACACTGGGCATTTAGAAGTGTCAACAGCGTATGGCACCATTTATATCTGCTTAACCACTGGTGCAAAACTCATCACATTTTGTTCATTTGAAGGATTATTCCTATTCTTTGAAGGAGGTCAGTAAGGTCAGTTGGCTGGATGGCTAATTTGTGATGCAGAGCAATGTCAACAGTGGGTGCAATTTACACACAGCCTGAGGTTAGCATCAAACACTCTCCTTCTCAACTTCTCCCCTCACATACAGGATGGCAACCCTCAGGTTAAACCGCCTCCATTCATCTCTCTGCAAAGAGACAGAGCAGCTCTGTCCTCTGATCGGACTAATAGTAACTTACCTTTCCCACATACTTTGGTATTCTGCAATGGGAAATCAGAATGGGACATGTGGAATCTCTGAACAATAGGTCCAGATTGGAGAGATATGTGCACTTAAAAGGTAAGCAGTCACATCGAAGAGAAAAACCTTGGACAGGTTTTCCTGGAGCAGGAATCTCAAAGAGTATACCATCAGATAAATGCTTCCTGCGTCCTTCAGCTCACGAAAGCTTTTCGTCATAATCTGCTGCAAGTGCAGGTTGAGAACAGCATGGCAAGGGGAATGCAGCATCACTTGCGTAGGCAGGATTGGCAGACTATGAGTTTGAAACACATAAATAATTGTGAAGGAAGGCGAGGAGCCAAAACGACAAAAAGGAAAGCTTCCACCAGCTCAAAGTCCTCAGCCTTCTCATCAGATGACTGCTCCCATCCCCCTGGCTCCATAGTATCTATCATATCAACTCACTGCCTGCTCCCATTGTGCACAGTACAGCAGCCAAGATGAAGGAGCATACACTGTCTGAACTATACTGGACGGGACCCCTCCAAGGCTTGTCCAAACTGCGGAACTGCATTTTCAGCTGCCCTATCACTGGCTCTACCATAGTCCTAGCCACAGGATGGGCACCAACTTGATGAAGATGCCCCAATTGGCTAAATGAACAACACAGCACATCCTGCTGTGCTCCAACCCTCTTCCCATCCAAGACACATCTCAACCATAGATAACAAGGTGTAGAGCTGGATGAACACAGCAGGCCAAGCAGCATCAAAGGAGCAAGAAAGCTGACGTTTTGGGCCTAGACCTTTCCTTTTCTGAAGAAGGGTCGAGGCCCGAAGCGTCAGCTTTCCTGTTCCTCTGATGCTGCTTGGCCTGCTGTGTTCATCCAGCTTTACATCTTGTTATCTAAGATTCTTCAGCATCTGCAGTTCCTACTAGCTCTGACACATCTCAACCATTCCTCTTTTCATTGCGTTCATTGGAGTCTATCACCATATGACACACAATAAGACACATAGGGATGTTTCCCCTCCTCCCACTGTATGCTGAGAAGTTCCACAAACGATGGCATGCTTTTGGCCAACATCCACCTCCTTTTAAGCTCTTGTCCCTAACTCCTACATCATTGAGGTGACATATTTCGTTTAACTAGCACCAACGGAATGGTACAATCTGCCAACCAGCCTTGATCTTTATCAAGAATTCCACATGTTGACTGAGTGAAGAATTTTTTCCTCATCTCAGTCCTAAATTGCATTCAGTTCTGGTTGCCACATGACAGGAAGGATGTGGATATTTTGGAGAGGGCACAGAAGAGTTTACCAGGATGCTGCCTGGATTTGAAGGTATGAGCTATAAGGAGGTGAGAAAAGCTTAGGTTCCCCCATCTGTTTTAGCTGCAATCCTCCCCAAGCACTTCTCTGGCAATGAGTACCACAGACTCACCACTCTCTGAGTGGAAAAAGTTCTCCTCATCTTAGTTTTAAAAGGTTGTCCCTTTGCTTTGAGGCTCTGCCCTCATCCTAGTTCACAGAGCACAGAAATATAGCTGTGGCTCTGAAGGGTAAGACAACAAACGTGATTCCATGCAAAAGGCAATCATGATGTGACAGACTAGCATCAAGGTGGGCATTTTGATGATTTATCATCTTCAAAACAAGCTATTCTTTCTGGTGATCACCCTTACGGTTTGCAAAAAAACTACAATGTTTTCCTTGATGGAAATAAACAAGACAAAATTACTGGAAGCAACTTTTAGTAATGCTTCTTCAACTCTGTGGAATTGGCTTAAATTTCATAGAAACTAGGTGCAGGAATAGACCACTTGGCCCATCGATCCTGCTCTACTACTTAATATAATCATGGCTGAGCCTCTGTCCCTGCTTTCTCTCCATATCCCCAATATGTTTAATCTCTAAATGATTATCAATCTCTTGCTTGAATATATCCAGTCATTTGGCCTCCACTGTCTTCAGTGGTAGAGAATGCCACAGGTTGACTGAGTAAAGAATTTTTCCCTCATCTCAGCCCTAAATTGCATTCAGTTCTGGTCACCACATGACAGGAAGGGTGTTGAGGTTTAGGGGAGGGTGCAGTAGAGGTTTACCAGGATGCTGCCTGGATTTGAGGGTATGAGCTATAAGGAGAGGCTAGAAAAGCTTGGGTTGTTTTCTCTGGAGCGGCAATGGCTAAGGGGAAACTTGATAGAAGTCTATAAAATTATGAGATGCATGGATAGGGTTGATGGCCAGACCATTTTTCCAGAGTTGAAATGTCTAAAACTAAGGGGTGTGTATTTAAGGTGAGAAGTTCAAAGGAGATGTGAGGGGTACATTTTTTATACAGAGTGTAGGAGTTTCGAACACGCTACCAAGGGTAGTGGTGGAGGCAGATACGATCAGGGCATTTAAGAGTCTTTTAGGTAAGTACATAAATGTGTAAGGAATGGAGGGATAAGGACGAAGGACAAGCAGAAGGGATTAGTTTGATTTGGCAACATTTTCAGCACAGCATTGTGGGCCAAAGGGCCTGTTCCTGTGCTGCACTGTTCCATGTTTTCGATAGACTACCCTATATCCTGACACTCTGACCCCTTGCTTCTAGACTCCCCAACCGGGGAAAACATCCTCCCTACACCTCATCTGCCCAGCCATGTTAGAATTTTGTGTTTCAATCAGGTTCCCCCTCAACCTTCTAAACTCTTCCAAGCACAATCGATTGGACAGTTCTTCATTTAAGATTGAGCGTCACATGTGAATGGTTTTAACATATCAATCAATGAGGATGACACTTGCAGCTGAGGATGTGCCATGAAGAAAATGGTCTGAGTAAGTAAAATGTCCCACTGCAAAATGTAGAGCATTGCATACCATGAAGAAGGCTGTCACGGAGTCCAGTTGAACAACATCTGGCTCACAGAATCGTTCAGGTTAAAAAAAAGTTTATTAGAGTGAGGCCTTTGCTGTGAGTATAAAAGAAAGATGCATTAGTAAGTATTTAAAAGAGGATATGCTGTGTCTTCAAGGTGCAGTCACATTTTGAAGAAAGATCCAATGGCCATCTCCAAAATGCTTCTTAATGAGATGATGATTTCCCCTAGATTTGAATTATCCGGTGTTGAATGAACAAAGCTGAGTAGCCTCGCTTTACAGCACTAAAATATAACCGTTAGCATTGTGGGCTAAAGCTTAAGCAATTAGACACAAATCAGCGATGCTCTTGTCAATTACTCCGACTTTGAAAAGTGCCCTCCGCCCACCCCAGGTTACTGCTCAAAGACAGCTATACATTGCCAAATGTAATGTTTACCATGAACAAGCACAACGTAGCAGTGCTTTAAATCACATGATCTCAAAACGTGCTTTTAAACCTAATCATTTAAATCCTAACCATATTCGAGAATTATAACTTGGTAAAATTTGATGAATACAACTGGAAAATAGGTCTCTCAGAAAAACATGTCATTTTATCAGTGTCAATCCTCAGCGTGCGAGTGATTGGATTTTGAAAGATATAAAATGACTTTTAAAAACATATGTATTTACTTTCTGGTCGGATTGGGGCACAGTAGTTCGTGCAAATCTAACATCAAAAATTGTGTGATATTTACAAAGCATACGTATCAGCGCCTTCACGACCAGAAAAACAAAAACCAACGAGCAACACAGCACAGGAACATGCCCTTTGGCCCTCCAAGCCTACTCTGACATGTTTCGCCCTTCCATATTAAAACCGTCTTCACTTACAGAATCCATATCCCTCTATTCCCTTCCTATTCCTGTATTCGTCCAGGTGCTTCTGGAATGCTGCTGTGTCGGCTTCCATCCCCTCCTCTGGCAGTACATTGCAGGCATTCACCACCCTTTGTGTGAAAAATGTGCATTGCACATCTCTTTTGAATTACCAACACCCCCCACCACCCACCAGCCCCGCACCATGAACCTGCTCCATATTTTGCAATGGGACATTTTACTTACTCAGACCATATTCTCCATGGCACATCCTCAGCTGCAAGTGTCATCCTCATTGATTGATATGTTAAAACCATTCATATGTGACGCTCAATCTTAAATGAAGAACTGTCCAATCCATTGTGCTTGGAAGAGTTTAGAAGGATGAGGGGGAACCTGAACCTGAACCTAGTAAGTGACCCCTCTACCCTGGGAGAAAGCTTCATACTTTTCAGTCTATCCATGACATTTACAATCTTATAAACTTCAATCAGGTCGCCGCCCCCTCCCTCCCCCCCTCCATCCCTGACTCCCCACCCCCACAAAATCTCCTGCATTCCAGTGAAAACAAACTCAGTCTGTCCAACCTTTCTTCGTAGGAAAACCCTCCATACCAGGCAACATTCTGGTAAACACTTTCTATACCCTCTTCAAAGCATTCACATCCTTTTGATAGTGCGGTGATCAAAACTGAATGCATATTCCAAGTGTGATGCAACTGAAGTTCTATAAAGCTAAAGCATAGATTGTCTATCCTTGTACTCAACGCCCCTTCCAATGAAGGCAAGCATGTCATCCGCCTTTTTTCATTGTCTTATCTACCTGCGCTGCCACCTTCAGTGATCTGTGAAACAGCACACCCAGATCCCTCTGTATGTCAATAAACTTAAGGGTTCTGCCATTCACTGTATAATTTCCACCTGTACTTAACCTTCCAAAATGCATTATCTCACATTCATCCAGATTGGACTCAATCTGCAATTTTTTGCCCATGTCTCCAGCTGATCTACGTCCTGTCGTATCCTCTGACAAATCTACTCATGATCTGCTACCCCACCGGTCATTGTATTGTCCGCAAATTACTAATTAGACCAGCTACATTTTCCTCCAAATCATTCCTGTAGATCAGAAACACAAGGTCAACTTTATGTCTGAAGACTTGCCTGGAACAAGGGCCATTAGCTACTCACATGAGGGAGCACATTTACTCATCAAACCACTTTTTGAGTGGCTTTTCTTCCATTAGATAGTCAGAAAGACATATTTTAATCACTTTATGGGCCTGACTTGGGCTGGCAGCTGGCAGGTTACATTCGCACCACGCAAATGCCAGACAATGACCACCGCTCCCTGACATTTAACGGTGTTACCGTCACTGAGTTCCTCACGATCAACATTCTAGAAGTTACCATTGATCAGAAGCTCCACTGGACTTACCACATGAACACAATGGCTACATGAGCAAGTCTGAGGCGAGGAATGTTGCAGTGATTAACTTTCTTCCTTACTCCACAAAGCTTGTCCACTATCTATAAATGTAGAAGTCAGAGTGTGATGAAATATTCCCACTTGCCTGGATCGACGCAGTTCCAACAACACTCAAAAAACTTGACATCATTCAGGACAAAGTAGTCCACTTGATTTGGTACCATATCCACAAACATTGACTCCCTCCACCACCAAGACTCAGTGATAGCAGTGTGTACTATCAACGAGATGCACTGCAGAAATTTACCCAAGATTCTCAGACAGCACCTTCCAAACCCACAACCACTTACATCCAGAAGGGACAAGGGCAGCAGATACATGGGAACACCACCCCCTGCAAGATCCCCTCCAAGACACTCACCATCCTGACTTGGAAGTTTATCACCAATCCTTCACTGTTGCTGGGTCAAGACCATAGAATTCCCTCCCTAATGGCATTGTGGGTCAACATATGGCATGCAGACTCCAGCAGCTCACCACCACCTCTGAAAGGCAACTAAGGATGTCAATAAAAAAAGCCATACTGACCAGCCAGCAATGCCCATTTCTCCCAAGAGAATTTAAAAAAGCCCCCGTAATTTGTGGCATCCATCAGTCTCAAGAGACCATGGATCTGCACCTGTAGAGTTTTGATTCAGCTGCTGGAGATAGCGCGGCGTCTGTTACGGCTGTACAGGCCCACAAGGGAGTGACAGTCTCAGTTGCAGCGACTGCATTTAAAGACACTCTCCTCCAGTCTTGCCATGTTGCTGTCTCCAGCGTGAGCAATTGTTTGCGACGTCCTCCCATCTCTCGACGTCCTGGTCCATTGACTTCATGTCCTTTTTGCAGACATCCTTGAAACGAAGATGAAGTTGTCCTCGTGCTCTCTTGCCAATGGCCAGTTCCCCGTACAGCACATCTTTCAGGATCCTCCCGTCCGGCACATGATGTACGTGACCCAACCAGCGAAGGCAGCCTGGTTGGAGTAGGGTGAAGAGGCTGGGCACCTGGGCGCGGGGGAGGACTTCGCTGTTGGTGACTCGGTCGGTCCACTTGATGTCCAGAATGCGTCTCAGGCTGCGAAGGTGGAAAGCGTTGAGACGCTGCTCTTGTCTGGAGTAGAGGCTCCAGGACTCGCTGCCGTAAAGCAGCATGCTGAGGACGCATGCCCTATAGACTGCAATCTTGGTGTTTGTAGTCAGCGTTTTGTTCTCCCAGACTCTCTTGGTAAGCCTGGCCAACGTGGAGGCTGCTCGTCCAAATCGCCTGTTGATCTCGGAGTCCAGGGAGAGGCTGTCTGTGATGGTGGGGCCGAGGTATGTGAGTTCGTGGACTACCTCCAGCTGGTAGTTGTTGATGGTGATGACAAGGGGGTGCTCAATGCCTTTAACCAGCAAGTTGGCCTTCTTCAGGCTGATGGCCAGGCTGAATTCCTAGCAGGGTCTTGAGAGGTTGTCCATGAGGCACCACAGTTGCTCTTCAGAGTGTGCTGCCAACACTGCGCGTCTGCAAACAACATGTCTCTGATGAGTACTTCACGAACGTTGGATTTTGCCCTCAGCCGGGACAGACTGAACAGTCTTCCGTCCGATGTGGTGCAGAGGTAGATACCATCAGTTGATGTTCCAAATGCGTGTTTCAGCATGACTGCGAAGAAGATGCCAAACAGGGTGGGGGTAAGCACACAGCCCTGCTTCACACCGCTGCGGATGTTGAAAGGCTCCGAAGAAGAGCCGTCAAATTGAACGACGTCTTTCAAATCCACGTGAAACGATTGGACTATTCTGACAAGTCTCGGAGGACAGCCAATCCTGGCGAGGATTTTGAACAAGCCGTCTCTGCTCACAAGGTCGAATGCCTTCGTGAGGTCAATGAAAGTGACAAAGAGTGGTTGTCTTTGCTCTCGGCATTTCTCTTGTAGCTGTCGGAGGGAGAAGATCATGTCGATTGTGGAGCGTTCTGACCTGAAATCGCACTGGGATTCGGGGTATACCCTTTTGGCGATTTTCTGTAGTCTGTTCAGCACCACGCAGGCGAAGACCTTCCCAACGATGCTCAGCAGCGAGATTCCTCTGTAGTTGTTACAGTCGCTTCTGTCCCCTTTGCTCTTGTGGAGGGTGACAATGTTGCAGTCTCTCATGTCTTGCGGCACCGTTACCCCCTTCCAGCACTGGCACAGTAGTTCCAGCAGGTGGCTAAGCAGAACTCCCTTTGCAGACTTGATGACCTCTGGTGGGATGCCATCCAACCCTGGAACCCTCCCAGTGGGTAAGCTGTCGATGGCTCTGCTCAGCTCATCAGCAGTTGGCAATGCGTCCAGCTCCTCCAGGACCGGCAGGCATTCCATGGTGTCTAACGCGTTGTCCGAGATGCCGTTTTCCCTGGAGTAGAGTTCGGAGTAATGTTCCACCCATCTCTCCATCTGCTTGCTTTTGTGATGATCTCGCCTGTCCTGGATTTTAGTGGAGCAGGCTTGCTCTGGGGACCGATGGCTTTCTTGATCCCCTCATACATTCCACGTATGTTGCCTATGTCAAATGATGCCTGGATGTTTCGCATAGTTGTAACCAGTAGTCATTTGCACAGTCTTGTGAATAATCATAGAATTCCCTCCTTAATGGCATTGTGGGTCAACATATGGCATGCAGACTCCAGCAGCTCACCAGCACCTCTGAAAAGCAACTAAGGATGGGCAATAAAAAATAGTACTGACCAGCCAGCAATGTCCATTTCTCCCGAGAGAATTTAAAAAGCCCCCATAATTAAATGGTGCATAAATGAGACAGGTATTTACCATCTGTACTTGGCAAACAGTTGTATAGACAAGCAATATATTAACCATTCTACATCAAAATTAAATACAACAGCATTTTACTCAATTTTGTTATTTTTATTTTTCTCCATAATGAGTGGGTGTGCAAGATTGCTGTAACTTTTTACAGCACATTGTTAATGCCAGGCTTTTAAATACATTCCTAAATCTTTTATGTGAAGAATGGTCTTATCAAATCAATCTAATCAAAACGACTCAAGTTACAATCATAACAATTACACATTTAAATTGGGCAGAATGTAGATGGATATTTTTGCCTGAGAAATCAGAGAGGTCTGGGCTTCGATGGGTAGAGAGTCACTGTTGCAGAAATACTGTAAAACAGAGCCAAAACAAGCCTGTAGTTTTTTTCCACCTGTATTATTATGCCTAAGCATTTTGTAATTTGTATTTTGGTAGCTGCATTTCAGTTACACTTGCACACAGTACCACCACTGCTTTCTGCTCCCAAAAACTTGTTTAAAAAGTGCAAGCTCTACAGGAAGTTACCTTAAGACTACAAAGACTGCCTTTCAGCAACATGTCTGTACAAGCATGTCAGTACAAACACTTAAGCAGTGGCTTGTATAACTTTAACAGATGGTTAAAACGAAAAAGAGTAGGATGGGAGGGTGGAGTATGGAAGGACATGGAGTACAAAGAAAGTCATTTCTCCTAGACCTTACTTTCAATCCTACCCTACCTACCCAATGTACAATTGACAGTGAAACTAGTGAGTGCTGTCTCTGTCCAGATAGATTTCAGATATAAATTTGTAAATATAATGAAACACTGGAATTCTCAATAGCCTTTATAGATTCTCAGCCAACAGTTAGAGAGCTATGGGAATAGGGATAAAGAAGCAGATGCTAAACTTCTTCCCAGTGTGACCTGTATCAGGTATATTGGAAGGTGTCTCATCCAATGTTAAGAGAGATCGCAATAACAGTTTGCCATGAGAATGTGAATACTATGAATTAAGAAATGCACTCTGTGCTTAACATTCAAGTGCTAAAAATTAAATAGTGGTAAATTTTACACTTTCTACCCAAATACTTCCTACCCAGTACTGCCAAGTTTTACATCAATAATCTTCTGAAATTTTATGGAGAAATGCCACAGTTAGAAATGGATCAGCTGGTCTTAAGCATATCCACAAAATTACTTCCATGATCAAACCCATCAAATCCTTGACAAATCGATCGTTCTCTTTCTAAGTACTTATTTTGCATTGTCAGAAGTGCTGCACGTGAGATTCAATGCAACAACTGTTTTGTACGGTGTTGGAACAGGAAATGTACTGATATCACTGAAGCTAATCTCTCAAGAGTGTTATTGGTCCCTCACTATCCAAATAACCTTCATGAACAAGGCTCAAAGATGATTTTTGTCAATAATTCAGTAAATGTTACAGTACATGCTTACATACATTGGCAATGTGATTTAGTGTTAATTAAATTGAAAAGTGTTTGTTGAAAGTCTGGCAATGTTATATCACAGCTGATGCAATGTTCCAAACATTTCCCCCAAACAAGAATTGGAGTTTTATCATGCTGAGAAATTAGCAACGGATATTACTGCACTCCTCAAAAGACAGTCCTACAAACTTCAGAGCCGCTGGTTAGTTTTCTTGGGAAAACACTGCAACAGATTGCCCCTTGTGGAGACAAATTCAGAAATCGGTTTCAGCATGTGGCTGGGACCATTTAACCCAAACTCGCAATATCCAACATGCCCAGCCAACAGCCAGAGCTGAAGCCACGAAAGAATTTGCCCCGAACACCAACAACAATGACAACAGCTTGAATTGCCAGTTGTGTGGATCTTCCTGAGCATCTCATATCAGACTCTTCAGTCTCAAGAGGGGCCAAGGAGGATGAAGAATTCACTAGCAGCTTGGATAAGGAGGAGCTTATCAACATCATTCCAACACTCTGGACTCTATGAGCAAGTTAGTATACCTGGTACATGACATTTTGGGGATCCATTCATCACTGATCAAGAATGTAAGTAATTAATGGGGAATGGTTTGATCATTTAATTTTACCACCAATGACTGACATGTGCGCTGTACAGTGATACTCCAAGCCCAAGAAGTTTAATTCAAATGCTTCAATCAGATATTAATCACACTTCTGTTTCTATTCACTGATGCTCCAAGCAAATGCAGCATTGCCTCGTTCAATGATGTCTCACCACAATCCAAGAACAATCTGCATTTTGAGTAACTGAACTGCTGAGTCATGGATTAATAATAAATGATCCATAGAAGAATGGACATAGCAATCATAGAATTCCTACAGTGCAGGGAGGCCATTCAGCCCATCAAGCCTGCATTAAACTTACTAACAACATTCTACTCAGAACCATACCCTGTCCCTGTAACTCCACATTTCCCATGGCTAACCCACCTAGCCTGCACATCCCTGGACGCTATGGATAATATAGCGCTATGAATCCACCTAACTTGCACATCTTAGGCCAATGGGAGGAAACGCATGCAGATACTGGCAGAATGTGCAAATTCGACGCAGATAGTCGCCCGAGGCTGGAATCGAACCCTCATACTGTGAGGCAGCAATGCTAACTACTGAGCCACCATGCCAGCCTAAAACTTGGAGTTGGCAGCACAGCCAAGAGGGATGTGAGGAGAATTCAGTTCTCTCAGAAGGTTGTTAGTCTTTGGAATTCTTGTTCCCAGAAAGCAATGGAAAATGGGTTATTGAGTTTGTTCAAGGCAAAGTTAGCTAGTTTTGATAAACAAGAGCTATAGGGTAGACAGGTAGAAAGTTGGGTTGAGATCTCAACCAGATTAGCCATGCTCCTATTGAATGGTAGAGCATTTTTTAGGGTCGAGCGGCCTAATTCTGCTCCTAAGTCCAATGTTGTTTTATGCCCTAATCCCATGTGCAAATTTGACAGTACAGGCTGCACAGGCAACATAACTCATGTACAACATAGTCCACAGATTTATCATCATGCTGAAAGCATTAAAAAGAAAGTCAAGGCTTCTAAAACCTTTCACAATAAAATTCATTTTACAACTGCTGTGATGGAACTGATAGCCTTCTGAAAATATCTTCTGCATACAGGGGGCTACTTTATGCTTAATTCACGAGCTTTTCTCTCAAATGTTTTAGTATGTAGCAATCAACTATCCAATTATTGAAATAGTACTGCTTCTTCTTTTTCTGTAATAAGGATTATTAGTGTAACTCCCACCTACACCCATTGTAAACATCTACTTAAGTGTTACATTGAGTCTTGTCTGGTAATGTTAAGAGGGTTGCACTTCTAATCAAGGGGGTCAGGGGAGCTGGCCTATTGCTCAGGTCACAGGCTTAGACAGATGGCTCCAATAAACCTGGCTATTCTTGGCTTTCTCAAACTGTGGTTGATATCAACACATCTTTTTCAACAGTTAAATTAACAGCATCTCAGATATCAATGTCGTTTAACTTATCATAGGCAAAACGTCTCTCAGATGAATTTTTTTTTCTCATTTTCAGGGATTCATAAGTGGCTTTTTTCTCATTCTCAGGGATTCATAAGTGGCTTTGAAGTGTTTGCAGGAACAGAAAGCCGTGAAATCTGGTGGAAGCATCAGGCTGCAACGGCTCTGAATCCAAGGACGTACAGGACATTTGTTTACAACAGCCGAGTGTATAAAATCTCCTCAAACATCATATTTTAATGGCAAAATATCAAATTCTACCAGGGTAGTGCAAGGCTAAAAAAAAACAACTGCCATGATGCAAACTTTAAACACTGTTTGACTATTTTCTGTGTGTCTTCAATGCAAGTAATGGCACAGAAACCACAGTGAAAACCCAACAACCTCAGGCTGATCATTAAAAAGACAAATTTGACTCTCTGTTCAGGAATATGAAACCCACACAGGTTGTTCGTTGCTGGATATTTCAGTCACTGTCAAGTATAGAGGATTAACTTGAAGTTCCGTTGCCCACTTCAGTTAAGTTGACTAGCTTGATATTGGGTTCACTAAAGTAGTTTTGGGCAACGATAACATCAGAAGAAGATAATAAAATGTGAGGCTGGATGAACACAGCAGGCCCAGCAGCATCTCAGGAGCACAAAAGCTGACGTTTCGGGCCTAGACCCTTCATCAGAGGGGGGGATGGGGTGAGGGTTCTGGAATAAATAGGGAGAGAGGGGGAGGCGGACCGAAGATGGAGAGAAAAGAAGATAGGTGGAGAGAGTATAGGTGGGGAGGTAGTGAGGGGATAGGTCAGTCCAGGGAAGACTGACAGGTCAAGGAGGTGGGATGAGGTTAGTAGGTAGGAGATGGAGGTGCAGCTTGGGGTGGGAGGAAAGGATGGGTGAGAGGAAGAACAGGTTAGGGAGGCAGAGACAGGCTGGGCTGGTTGTGTGATGAAGTGGGGGGAGGGGACGAACTGGGCTGGTTTTGGGATGCGGTGGGGGAAGGGGAGATTTTGAAGCTGGTGAAGTCCACATTGATACCATTGGGCTGCAGGGTTCCCAAGCGGAATATGAGTTGCTGTTCCTGCAGCCTTCAGGTGGCATCATTGTGGCACTGCAGGAGGCCCATGATGGACATGTCATCTAAAGAATGGGAGGGGGAGTTGAAATGGTTTGCAACTGGGAGGTGCAATTGTTTATTGTGAACTGAGCGGAGGTGTTCTGCAAAGCGGTCCCCAAGCCTCCGCTTGGTTTTCCCAATGTAGAGGGAGCAACACCGGGTACAATGGATACAGTATACCACATTGGCAGATATGCAGGTGAACCTCTGCTTAATATGGAAAGTTATCTTGGGGCCTGGGATGGGGGTGAGGGAGGAGGTGTGGGGGCAAATGTAGCACTTCCTGCGGTTGCAGGTGAAGGTGCTGGGTGTGGTGGGGTTGGAGGGGAGTGTGGAGCGGAGAAGGGAGTCATGGAGAGAGTGGTCTCTCCAGAAAGCAGACAAGGGTGGGGATGGAAAAATGTCTTGGGTGGTGGGGTCGGATTGTAGATGGTGGAAGTGTCGGAGGATTGATGCGTTATATCTGGAGGTTGGTGGGATGGTATGTGAGAACGAGGGGGATCCTCTTTGGGCGGTTGTGGCGGGGGCGGGGTGTGAGGGATGTGTTGCGGGAAATGCGGGTGACGCGGTCAAGGGTGTTCTCGACCACCGTGGGGGGAAAGTTGGGGTCCTTGAAGAACTTAGACACCTGGGATGTGCAGGAGTGGAATGCCTCATCCTGGGAGCAGATGCGGCGGAGGCGGAGGAATTGGGAATAGGGGATGGAATTTTTGCAGGAGGGTGGGTGGGAGGAGGTGTATTCTAGGTAGCTGTGGGAATCGGTGGGCTTGAAATGGACATCAGTTACAAGCTGGTTGCCTGAGATGGAGACTGAGAGGTCCAGGAAGGTGAGGGATGTGTTGGAGATTGCCCAGGTGAACTTGAGGTTGAGGTGGAAGGTGTTCGTGAAGTGGATGAACTGTTGGAGCTCCTCTGGGGAGCAAGAGGCGGCGCTGATACAGTCATCAATGTAACGGAGAAAGAGGTGGGTTTTGGGGCCTGTGTAGACACGGAAGAGGAAGTGTTCCACGTAACCTGCAAAGAGGCAGGCATAGCTGGGGCCCAAAACCAGCCCAGCCTGTCTCTGCCTCCCTAACCTGTTCTTCCTCTCACCCATCCCTTCCTCCCACCCCAAGCCGCACCTCCATCTCCTACCTACTAACCTCATCCCACCTCCTTGACCTGTCCGTCTTCCCTGGACTGACCTATCCCCTCCCTACCTCCCCACCTTTCCTCTCCTCTCCACCTATCTTCTTTTCTCTCCATCTTCGGTCCGCCTCCCCCTCTCTCCCTATTTATTCCAGAACCCTCTCCCCATCCCCCTCTCTGATGAAGGGTCTAGGCCCAAAACGTCAGCTTTTGTGCTCCTGGGATGCTGCTGGGCCTGCTGTGTTCATCCAGCTTCACACTTTATTATCTTGGATTCTCCAGCATCTGCAGTTCCCATTATCTCTCCCATAACACCAGAAGGTTGTGCACCCAGTTAGAGAGATGGCTGTAATGATGTTATTCTACCCAAAAGACGCCGAAATGAATTAGCCTTGCTCATGTAATAAGACAGCCCTTTCCACAGCTCAACAGTTTCATGTTATATCATCTGGCTCTCAGCTTTTGCAGCAACGTGTGTTCCAATTGATAACTAATGACTATAGGAAAATTTATACACAGAAAGAGAGTCCCACAGTCATTGGAGCACAAGTGAATTATGAACTTCCTTCGCAGCTTCAAATAAACGTAAATCCTGTTCTGAAGAAAGGTCACTGAACTTGAAACATGAATTCTGACTTCTCTCCACAGATGCTGCCAGACCTGCTGAGGTCTTCCAACAATTTTTTTGTTTTTGCTTCTGATTTACAGCATCTGCAGTTCTTTCAGTTCTTACGTATCCTGTTTCGTACAGCGCTGTGCAATTGCCGAAATGTGTCTCCTTTAATGGTAGCAGTCCTCACAGTTCCCCAATATTCACATCCCCTGAATCTAGCGGGTCTAGACAGGTGATTTGTTGCCTGCACAGGCATTATTCCACATACATTGTGAAAAAGATAAAAGCTACTTAACGTCAGTCTATGAACTGCTGTTCAAAGAGTGACCTGACCTCGATCCAGGAACAACATTCTGAGTTGGTTTTAAAGGTCAGACTCTGGGAAAGTTTTTGCTTTAGTAGTTGCCAGATACAATTATTATTTATTGTTTGAACTTTGGTTCAATGAATGGTTTGGTGTTGTCACGGTGCAGCTTGTGAGATGTTCTGTTCACAGGCTCAATCTGCCAGTCTGTGAATTACTGATCTCAGGCATGTCATGAAGTGCAAAGCAAACAGCGTACCTTTTCTCACCAGCAAAGTCTTAACTCTGGGCACAAATACCTCTCAGCTCTCCTTGCATTTCAACACATGGCTGTTGAGCAAGATTTACAGTCTCCAAGGACTAACCCACCCTTTAAACACAATTGATCTTCGTTCCAGAGAACCCATTAAAATAACCTATTAAATGAGAAAGATTCATTCCATCAAACATGCTTTATTCGGAGAGTTTTTGTTATGTTCTCTAACTTTTTGGCGGCACCTTACATTACATGTGGGAAGGAACACAGAAAACAGTAGCTGCTGCTGAAAGGCTCGGCTGATGTTCAGCACGTCCAGAAGGCTCTCAGATATAAAAATAACTTTGTGTTTCAAGATTACCAGATCTGAATTTTGTCAGAGCAACTTCCGTACCAGTAACAGTGTTCCATCATAACAACAACTTGTGTGCGTGCAGCACCATTAACAGGGCAAAACCTTCCTTGGTACTTCACGGGAGCAACGCCAAACAAACATTAAGACCAAGTCATAAAAGGGGATAATGGGGATCCCTGGTGAAAAACACGGTCCAAGAGGTTGGACTTGATCATAGTCTTAGACGAAGGGAAAGTTGAAGGGGCCTATGGAGACAATAGTGGGACTTAGTACCTTGTCAGCCAAGGGCACAGCCGCCTACGAGAATGCTTAACATTTTTATAAGAGAATATACAAAAACTTAGATGCATATAGTAAAACACAGCACTAATATTTTAATCAAATCTCACTCTAGACATCCAATGAGTCCACCACTACATATTCATGGTCTCATCTGTTAGAGGTGTCCTGTCTTGGTGATGCATTTCAAGTTTGGTTATTTGCTTCAGCGTGTTCCTGAGCAAACAAAGGCCCCAAACTGTGATCACAACCTACGCTGTATCATTCACCTCCTCTGCTCCCTTTCACATCGTTAGCAGCTCAAATAAACTGTTTTCTCTTTTTTCTTACTTGGAAAGCCAAGACACATGATCAGATTTTACTTTTTATGAGGTGAGGCAGCTGCTGTGACAGGGCAGGACCAAAAGTCAGTAAGTTCGTCTCCAATGTGATTAGCAGATTGTGGGTAAGGAGGACCTCAAAATGGGAAAAGGTGGACACTAGCTTACCTTGCACTTTCAAATGTCGCAGACACAGTCTTGCCAATAGCGCCGAAGCCAACTCCCACCGCTAGACCCTCTGAAACAAAACCACAATAAAACAAACATCAGTGACATGAAAAAGCAGGCTCATCGGGTGCAACTCTTCCCTTTTGAATGCTGCACTGTTTGCACCCGAAGGAAATCTTTCAACCTGCAAAATTCTTCCTAACCCGTGTTTTTCTTCATTGCGTGTCCTGTCATGCCAGCAGCATGACTGAGCCTTTTACAACCAGCAACACTGATGGTGCCCCATGCCAAGTGGAACAACAGAGTAAGGTTTTACAGAAGTGATCCAGTTAGTCCAGTAAATCAAAGCTTGCGGAAGATTGCGCTAAAAGGGAAGCCAAAAGCATGGCAGATCAGAGTTTATTCAATTATAAACAAAACTTTGGAGGGTATGTGATTTGCTGCCCGTGGTATATCACGGGTCTTGTAACATTGTCTGTGTAGTTGTTTATCTCAAACATGTGGCGCAGGCAAATTACAACATAAATCTATAAGGGACAACCACAAATTGGTAGTAATTTGTACTTTATGGAAGGATACACTTAGACAAGAAGTGGAGTGTCACAGCAATGTTAAAATTAATGTGCAGTAGGGATTTTCAGTGGTAAGGCTCGCCTGCAAACTGCAGATCTCAGTGAGCACTGTTGACAAAGTGCAGCCACTTCAATGTCAGTAGTCCACACTGCCCCCAAAGACAACCAGTGAAAGCCAGGATTTCAGAATGTCTCATGCTTTCAAGACA
This sequence comes from Stegostoma tigrinum, assembly GCF_030684315.1. Classification (NCBI taxonomy): domain Eukaryota; kingdom Metazoa; phylum Chordata; class Chondrichthyes; order Orectolobiformes; family Stegostomatidae; genus Stegostoma; species Stegostoma tigrinum. The sequence continues at coordinate 20,361,794 of NC_081375.1, forward strand.
ATTAAAAAATAAGGGAGCAGAATCAACTTTGGAAAAATTTTGCTCTTAGCAGCAAACAAAGGGGTTCACGGCTCACCTCCCCGGCAACAGTCCACACCTTTTTTGTGAACTTGCCAGCAGAGAGTTCCTTGAATGTGAGGTCAGTTTCAGCATCACCTCCTCTGCAGGGAGTCTGTGAACAAGGGGAAGTAACAGTGAAGCTCCTCAAGCAATCAGACTGAAGAATCCTGACAGTAACAAGCAAAGTGTAATGAGGAAAAATAAAACAGTAAATATAAATTTGAGTTAGGTCATGCAAGCTAAATATTGGCAAGTACAGTTTGGATGAAGAGAAGGAGATAAATTGAAACAGATGTAAAATGTGAAAGAGATATACTTTTACAATATCCTGTAGAAATTTTCTTCTGAGGAAATGAGAGCTGATATTTCCAGAAGTAAATTTCAGGGCCAGAGAGACTATTCATCAATCATTATCACATTTCATATCATTAAGAACTGGCTTAATCCTGAATGCAAGCATCCTGACATTTTCAGCATTTTTAGTGTAGACTTGATAGAAATGTACAATGACTTAAAGCTGCTGTAGGCATTTGAATGCTGAGTCATTAGGAGAGGACTGCAGCAGTATAACCTGCAGTGGAGCAGGGAATCTCTGACAAACATGTCCTGGATTTCTCAGTTAACAGAGCATACCAAAGGCTGCTGTTCCATTATAACACTGAAAGCAACAGGCTGGCTGTTGTCACTGCAAATTCTGCACTAACATAAATCAGAGCTCCCAACACAACTCAAACTTAAATAAAATAACCTCTCACATCGTGAAAGGAAGGTGAAACAATAGGGGGAGGTGTGAACTAGTGGTATTATCGCTAGACTGTTAATCCAGAGACCCAGACAATGTTCTGGGGATCTGGGTCCAAATCCCACCACGGCTATGAATTTAAAAAAATCTGGAATTAACAGTCTAACAATGATCGTTAATCCATTGTTGGAAGAACTCATCTGGTTCACGAATGTCATTTAGGGAAGGAATCTACCATCCTTATCTGATCTGGCTTACATGTGACTCCAGACCCACAGCAATGTATTTGAGTCTTAACTACCCTCTGGGTAATTCAGGATGGGCAATAAATGCTGCCTAGCCAGTGACACCCTCCTCCCGTGAATGAATTAAGAAAAAAAAATTACAAAATAGAAATGTGCTCAAAAGGAGGATCTATTAGTACAATCGTCAACAGCAGAAGCATGTGATGCAAAGCAAATGTAAATCACCACAAGAATCTTGCTTTAAAGGAATCAGTTTATATGATTTCATATCATTAAAGCATTAAGAATCATTATGCTTTCTGTCAAAACCTGCAGCACTGCATGGTGTTTAGAGTCAGGGAGCTGTTTCAAAAAATGCTTATCTCTAAGTAAAGGACTTTAGATCTTCAAAACCAAGAAGAAAATACCATATTTGAAAAAGTTTAAAACAACAGATGTGTGAAAATGAGCACAACTGATATGTAATAGCAATAAATACCAGATACCCAGCACTGATCTAAAACTTAAGGGACTGCCTGTATGATCACACTATAATAACAAAAGAACTGAACACTCTCATCTACATTCAGAACAAACTTTTAAACAGTTAAGCATGCCCCACTTCAAAAGATCAAATTGTGGCACTACTCCCTTTTAGATGCAACCTCGCTACTGAAAAGGGTGATATCAGATCCAGTGGCACTGAAGTGCATGAAATCCTGCATCAACAGTAGAATGCAAGTGATATTGTTCAATTTTTCCCTATACTTGCATGTGGCAAGAATTCATGCTGCAGCATAGCTCTAGTCCAGCACTGACCAAAATGATGTCCCTAGCACAGGTGTTGTTTACCACAGTCCATACAACAGAGCCCAGAATTAGAGGTCAGTTCTAATGAAAAATCATGAAAAGTTAACAGTTTCTCTTCTTAGATGCTGCCTGACCTGCTGAGTTCATTCAGTTTTCTTTTTGCTCCGATTTCAGATTTCCATCATTTGCAGCTTTTAAAGAGCCAGCCTTCCAAAATGTGCATTCCTTGCACACCTCACTCACTGAGTCAAATAGGCATCAGATTTTCTAACTCAGTACAGCATTAAAAAGATCTATTTCAAGGAAACTTTTCAACTTGAGATTGGAGTGTTGAATGGTGTGCCATTATTTGGCATTTTAGTCATTTATGTGCTCTGTATTGCTTTGCTTTCTATTATGCAGATTTTTTTGTCAATGTACAATTTTGACACCAGAAAATTTTATTTTATTCAGTGTCTTTAATTATGGCCGTGGTGCGTGGCAAGTTAATTCTATCCTTCTGAGCTCAGATTGAAAGAATTCCCAAAGGTGTACAGATTGGATTACAACAAATGATGCGGTATTTTTGCTTTGCTTTTCAGGCTCCACATCATTTAGCTTTTTCCAAAACAGTACTGCTTGCCACTCACAAACTTATATGGGATGGCAACACAAATATCATTTTGCTTCATACTTCTTTCAAGAATGCAACTTGACATTGTTCTTTGTTAACCCATCAACTGCGGAGCTGTTTGCAATTGTATTTCTCTCAGGTTTAACGGCTTTACAGATTGTAATGCAGAAACTGTCAATATTATAAGAATAATAAAGCTGTTCAAAAGTGAGGTGAGTTTGATTGCCCTTCACATCAAAGTAGCATTTGACTAGATATAGGATCAAAGGGGTTTAGCGAAATTGAATTCAATGGAAATCAGGGGAAACTCCTCATTGGTTATTACCAGGCATGCCAAGTACCAAGGAAGATAGTTGTGCTTGTTGGAGAACAATCATCCAAGTCTTAGGTTAGTATTGCTTTAGGTTTGAAAGAGCAGATATGGAGAAGAGGTTTACACTTGCAGGTGACACCAAAACTAATGGCCAGAAATGTAAGTTAGTCACCAAGAGGAAATTCGGGTATTTAACTCGGGCAATGTTTAGGACAAACTTGTTACTTGATTTTGATTTTATTGTCATGTGCATTTAACAGTAAGAGTACAACAAAATACAGTGAAAATCTTTCATTTGTTGCCATGTCACAACGCCATTTTGAATAATTTACGAATAAGGCAAAAACAAAATGAAAGATATAAGTTTGAAGGGCGTCCATGAGCATCCTCAGCCAGCTCATCGCCAACCCTCCGCCTCCATCGACACTGGACTCAACCAACTAGGGTTGTTGTTTCTCAGGCATCATCTTTGCCACTGGGCTGATAATCCTCCATCACCGTCTTGCTGGACCAACCAACGTCAGATTCACATCTCTCACCACTTGCCACGATGCCCTTGGGCCACCACTTCACTGCCGCCAATGCCAAACCCAATAAACAATGAAGTTGCCAATCATCAGGTGACGTTTTCCGCCACTGGGCCTACCTTGTAGATGTCACTTTTGCCGATGCAGCATCGACTGATTTCAGGTCCTGTGTTTGCTCTAGAAAAGCCAGGGCCCACTTAAGGTCCACACCCTGGGCCTAGCTTGATACCACTCGAGGTCTGTACCCTGGCTCTACTGAAGGTCTGTGGTAGGACCATCTGAAGTCCAGACCGTGGGCCTAGCTTGAGATGGTTCGAGGTCCATGCACTGGGCTCTTACTGCCGTTGATGCCATATGTTAGGACAAGCTCAGGACAAGGTAAGTGCAACAAAAGAAAACCAAGGAAAGAAGAGAAAAAGAAAGGAAAGAAGAGGAAAAAAATAGGAAAAGCAGCCAGAGTGGACAAACTTCAGCACAGAAACCCTACTCCACCCCATCTTGGATCATAAGTAAAGGTCCAAACTCTTCACCCTAGCCACATAAGTCAAACTTTCATTTCAGCCACTATCCTATGGAATTTGTCATGGACAAATGGCTTGATTTGATCTCCATACACTTGGTTTTCCTTTTTTAAATAATGCAGATCTGTGGATATTGAAGACAAACTACTTGAAAAACAATTTTCTTAAGCAGACTTTTAACTGGAAAACAGTCGCTAAAGTTAAGCATAATTACATATCAGCTACAAAGCACAGTCACGCAGACTCCATCATGACTTGCAGATGACTCATCTTATTATCTTTTGTTCATTATTTCTAGCTCTACTTTGCATTGTCCAGTAGCAATAATTGTTTCTGTCTCTTGGACAACCTGTAATAGTTCAAAAATAAACTTGATGCCCCAGTAACTTTTTTTTATTGAATTGTCCAAGTCCATTTCATTTTAAAATCAATGAGGGCAAGACTCAATAAAGAAATCCTCGTGCAACTTTCACATCTCCTCCATTGACTTAACAGAAAACATTAGACGCAATGTCTTAACCTCATCGCTGTGCTCGCTAAATTTGTAAAACCAATGAAAAGTGTTAACTCTTAAAACAATTTTATTTTGCAGCTCTCCTGTAACTTTCTTTGCACTGCATTGCAATAAATTAAAAACCAAGCATAAATAAACTGTACATGGCATTGGTAAGGCTGATGTTTGGAACAGAGTTTTAATGAGCTTATTTAGGGAGGGACAGACTTACACAAGAGATAGTCCAGAGAAAATTCCAAACGATGACTGCTGGAACGAAAAGTTTGTCTTCTGTGGTTAGTGTGATAAGGACCCTTACTCACTGGATTTTTGAAGAATGAGAGTTGATTTTGTTTGAACATAACATTTTCAGGGGTTTGACAGGTTGGTCACCGAGAGTGGATATTAAGAGAAAGGGGGAGCAGTTTCAAAATGTGGGGCCTGCTGTTTGAGATCAAAACGAGGAAGAATTTCTTCTTTGTGATTGGAATTCTCTTTCTCACTGAGCAGTGGAGGCTTTCTGAAAGACCTAGCACAAACACTACCTATGTCACTGCATCGCAAGAAATCTCCTGAATATCAAAGTTATTTTTGCTCCTTGTATCACTTCAAAATAGAAAAGATGGATTTAGATCCTACCTCAAACTACAGTATTGATATTATGCCTTTTGGGAATGCTTTCACAGTTTTCCAGTTTTAAACTTTTCGGAAAATAAGACCAAATAATACAGCCACTGGCAACATCTTATTTAACCATGCCTTTATTTATAATCAAATTCTGGGCCGCACAACCTTTACAAACAAACAATCAGTACTATCACTTATTCATCTTTTATATTCTTCTTGAAATGGCTCGATGCTGTGCCATTCCAGTCCCCAAAGTCCCTCTGTCGCTTCACCTCCTTCCCTTTCCTTACATCCATCCTGAAAAACAGCTTTCTTCTATTTCTACCAGTTTAAAGCTCTTTCTGCCTGCTGACTGATCACTTTCACGAGAACACTGATATCAACTCAGTTTAGGAGAAACTCGGCCATCTTTACAGGCCTGCTTCATAGTTTGTCTGGATTTCCACCCTATTAGCACCTGATCAATTGATAAGCTCACACCTTATCAATATTTTCAGGATCGTCTTGTTCTAGAAGCCATTACGAATAATGTTAATTCCATTGTTTTACCGAGGCTTGCTCTGTCTTCATTGTAATCACTGAATAAATAATGATCCTCAAAGATCACCCCTATCAGTAACTTGACCAAATGTTAAACGTTTGTGCAACTGCTTAATTAATAACAGTGCACTAGTCAGCTGAAACGAGCACTGAAATCTCAGTTGTAAAATAGAGATTGATAGAGATGAAAAAAGAATACAGGCATGGACTATTTTCTAAACGGTGAGAAAATTCGTAAAGCAAAAGTACAAAGGGATCTGGGAGTGTTGGTCCAGGATTCTCTAAAGGTTAACTAGCAGGTAGAGTCCGTGATTAAGAAAGCAAATGTAATGCTGTTTATCTCAAGAGGGTTGGAATATAAAAGCAGCGATGTGCTTCTGAGGCTTTATAAAGCTCTAGTTAGGCCCCATTTAGAATACTGTGTCCAATTTTGGGCCCCACATCTCAGGAAGGACATACTAGCCCTGGAGCGTGTCCAGCCGAGATTCACAAGGATGATCCTGGAGTGGTAGGTTTAACGTATGATGAACGGCTAAGGATCCTGGGATTGTACTCATTAGAGTTCAGAAGGTTGAAGGGAGATCTAATAGAAACTTACAAGATAATGTATGGCTTAGAAGGGGTGGACGCTAGGAAGTTGTTTCCGTTAGGCAGGGAGACTAGGACCCATGGGCACAGCCTTAAAATTAGAGGGGATAAATTTAAAACTGAAATGAGACAACATTTCTTCAGCCAGAGAGTGGTGGGCCTGTGGAATTCATTGCCACGGAGTGTAGTGGAGGGCAGGACGTTGGATGCCTTCAAGGCAGAGATCGATAAATTCTTGATCTCACAAGGAAGCAAGGGCTAAGGGGAGAGTGCAGGGAAGTGGAGTTGAAATGCCCATCAGCCATGATGTAAATGGTGGAGTGGACTTGATGGGCCGAATGGCCTTACTTCCACTCCTATGTCTTATGGTCTTACATAGGTCAATTTAATTTTGAGATAAGTTAAAAAAAAATAGCAAACCGACCAAATGCATAATTGGGGCCGGATTCCTGATTAAGTGTTGTCTTGAGATTTCAGAATTCCATTGCATTAGGATACAGTGCTCAATGGCTCATAAGGCATTGGATGATGGCAGAAAATTACATTGACCAATCCAAATTGAGAATAATCAACTGGTGGACAGACAGCTTCAATGTGGCAAGCACAGAGCTGGGCTGGATAAACCAGAACCAAAGACTGGCAGGTAAAACAGAAGATGCGCAATAAGTTACCTTCAAAGAGACAACGGTTTGTGCACAGCCAAGGTACGTGTCTCCAAAAGGAAAAGGTAGGACAACAAGTGCAGAGGTCCCTGGATGGCAAAGAGGTAATTTAAGTTAAGGAGGAAAATGTGTTTTTTTTTCTCTTCGCTCAGTTGCCTGTCCCTAGTTACCCTTGAGAAGGTGGTGGTGAGAGGCGTCCTTGAACGGCTGCCCACTATGTGCACTATGGAGATCCACTACGATGTTAGGGAGGGGTCTCCATGATTTTGACCTGGTAACAATGAAGGAACAGCAATGTATCTCCAAGTCAGGATGGCAAGTGGCTTAGAGCAGAACTTGTAAGTTATAGTGTTCCTTTATACCTGTTGCCCTTGACCTTCTGAACAGAAGTGGTTGTGGGTTTGGGGTTTTGAAAGGAGTTTTCAAAATCATGAGGCGGTCTGCAGTAAAAAGGGCAGAACTGTTTGAAGGTCTGAAAATAAGTCATTCCAAACACAAAATGTTAACTCTTTCTCTCCATAGATGCTGCCAGACCTGCTGAGTTACTCCAGTGTTTCCTGTGTTTGTTTGTGTAAGGGAGAATCTGTTTCTGCTCAGTAAAAAAGGATTACCAACCAGACGGCACAGATATAAAGCGTTTTGCACAGGATTAAAGCAAAGTGAGATACAGATTCTTCCCACAGCATAGTATTATATGCACTCTCTGGAAGTGTGGTGAAGGCAGATTCAATCCAGGTATTCAAGACAATATTGGATGATTATTTAAATAGAAAGAATGTGTAGGATTATGGGGAAAAGGCAAGAGATTGTCAATGAATCATAATGCTCAGACAGTCAGTGCTGACATGATGGGTTGAATATCCTTCTACACCACAACAATTCAGTGATTCTGTGGATTTGGGAAAGGGAAAGCACCTGAAATATTTTTTTAAAAAACTCTAAAAGAATATTAAGAAGAATAAGCAATCTGTAGACATACAAAAGCAACTAGAATACAGAAAACATGAAAGCACTGAATGCAATCTGGGCAGCAACACTTCATCCAAGAAATGTGAAAGAATGGCGGCTGTGGGTGAAGACAGAAGCACCATAAACAGTTTCTGTTTGTGAGATATATCAATGAGTTGAACAAGTCAATCTTGGCAATAGTATGGTTTTGGACAGAGTAGCAGAAGACTGGAGTGAGAGTGAGTTGATGAAGAAACTGAGAGTCAAATATTTTCAAAACCAAAGAATGACAATGGTAGTGGTGTCATTAAGCAGTGAAAGAGAGAAGCGATCAGATAAACGCAAGAGATTATAGGGTGACCTTGTTGATGAATGAAACATTTGGGAGACGGTTTCATTAGCAATGCGAGTCATGCTCACAGATAAAGATAATAATGTTGGGTGAGATTAAATGAGGACAAGACAGAAAAATTAAATGAAATGGGCACAAAGAATTTAGAAGGAGGTTGAAATTTTGCACATAAACCACTGTTTACTGCAAAGCTTAAAAGACATTAATAAACATGTGGATGGCTCAGATGCTCTGGCTTTAAACATTTACTAATATTACTGACAGAGGTGTGGAGCAATATAATTCTACAATCCTTTTCATTTTCCTTCTTTCTGTGAGCAGGCCATTACCTATCTGCCAGTGTGATTCGAAACAAAATGAAATAGATGAGAGATAAAGGATGTTTCAGTTTTTAAAATTAAATTCTGTAAATCAAGAACTTTGCACAGATCTTTCACACCAAGTACAATTCATTCAGGGCAGGGTTATCACAGTGCCAGCACTAAAACATTTGTTTGTCAAGAGCTAAGCAGAAATTGATGGTGGACCCCATGGCAATTGCTTTCACAAACACTTTGTTCAGGCCATTATCCAGATCCAGTCTTGCACTGCTTTTGGATTTTGAAATGATAAATGAAAAGGCACCGAATAAATAAAAGCCTTGAAAGCCTGTTAGTAGCTTAGTTGATGAGAGGGTCCAGATCATGTTGGAGAGGTACTATTGTTCAGTGTAATAAATGTAAAAAATATCAGTGGTTGAACAGGATTCCAAAATCAATTTAATTCCGTAAGTCCTACAATGTACAAGATTTTGATTAAGATGAATACTTCTGACACACAGAAACATTTCCCTTTTAGGGTGAAACTGCTCTAAAGATATGCATTTTCTTTGTTGGAATATGACGTTCTAAATTTTCATTTTCACCTTCTAATAAAGATGACAACGGGAATATTTTCCACTGACTGTATCCAATGTTAGCACCAAGTTCTCTCAGATTAGGAAAAATACACCTTACATGTGAACCAAAGATCGCTCGGTCATATTCTAAAATGCTGCTTGCTCCTTGCAACAAGGGAACTTCCCAAAAGGCATGCCTCTAACCTTTCCATTTTTCACATTGAACGTCCATATGGCTTGACTAAACGAGAGCCATTTCAATGACAATCAGTGCGATATCTTTGTTCCCATAGCCATGAAACCAAGATATGAGTTGCAACTGCCTGAGCATGATTCATTCCCATCCTTCAGAGAGAGAAGACTTTCACCTTAACAAGCCGCATCAATTCAGCCACCCATAACAAACAAAGCAAGGAAAATATTGTAAGTTATAATGCTCTCAAATCTCGATCCGTTCTTTCAGCATCCTTGCTGCTTAGAACATAAATCTACAGTGTGTTCGATCCTCATTAAATCTACAAATGCATTTCTCCAGTTTGATTGTTTTGTTGAAGTATCATTAGAGATAAATTTACACATCTTTCTCAACCTGTCTTGCATTTTTCAGCATGTAATTTTCATTTCAGATTTCTACCATTTATCATTCCTTGAATCACAATGCACAAGTTTACAGATACAGCTCCAACATTTCTCCTTGCATTGGTTTTGGTAAATCTTTCATAAGAGAGAGATGATAGGTTCTTTTCATTAGCTACCTTTAGTGTCTGTATATGAACATGTCTTTATTATCACACACAAACAGAAAGATTCAACAGACAACAGAAAAGCTGCGCATCAGTGAAATTGCATGTTTAACTGGTAACTCACCTAATCGTCCTGCTGTTTGCTGGAAATCTCCTTTAAGTATTGCACAATTAAAAATCATGCAGCAATTCAGTATTAAAGCAGTCACACCAGTATACTGGATTGGTGATGGTCGATTGTTAAAGCAGAGACCCAGGTGACGTTCTGGAGACCCGGGTTCAAATCCCGTCATGGCAGATGTGAAACATGAATTCAATAAAAATGTGGAATTAAGGATCTAATTATGATTGTGAATGCATTGTCAATTGTCAGGCAAACCTATCTGGTTCCCTAAGAGTCCTTTAGGACAGGAAACTGCCATCCTTACCTGACCTACATGTGACTCCAGACCCACAACAATGTGGCTGACTCTTAACTACCCTCAACCCGTGAATAAAGTGAAGAAAACAGATTTGTGACTTTCTCACATTCCCATTGCTAGAATCGGAAGCCATGGCTGATGTCGGCACACGTGCACATGAACACTGTGAACCTGCAAGCTGAGCACACTTTTTCTACTGCAAAATAGCACACAGTGCACAACTCTGTTAAGTATGTCTAGGGTGTAATCAAGAGCAAGGCTCACCCAAATCACAGCCAGGCTCACCCAAATGTGAACTGGCGTGGCAGCAGCAGAGGAGAAGAGCGTAGATTTGTCAAAATGCCAGTATAAATCCAGAGTACAACAAAGTCCAGCATGTGCTACAAAAGGGGAATCAGCCACCAGAAATGTCTTTTGGAAAATTGTCAAAAGATTGACAGAACAAACAGAAGTGGGTGAAACAAATAAGCTGTATGATAAATGGTTTTACACATCTATTGGAAGATCATCCTATCTATGATGTAGGTACTCTCTATACATACCAGCTCTGCTGCTGAGGAATGACTGTTACATTAGGAGACAAAATGTGTGACGGCTGTCAGAAAATATTGCAGCTTTTGTCATCCTTTGTACTCATCAAACTTCTTACTAAGTAATCATGATGGCAAATGGAAGAATTCCAAACACTCAGAGATAATGGGAACTGCAGATGCTGCAGAATCCGAGATAACAAAGTGTGGAGCTGGATGAACACAGCAGGCCTAGCAGCATCTTAGGAGCACAAAAGCTGGCATTTTGGGCCTAGACCCTTCATCAGAAAAGGGGGAGGGGGAGAGGGTTCTAAAATAAATAGGGAGAGAGGGGGAGGCGGATCAAAGATGGATAGAGGAGAAGATAGGTGGAGAGGAAACAGACATGTTAAAGAGGCGGGGATGGAGCCAGTAGAGGTGAGTGTAGGTGGGGGTCTAGGCCCGAAACGTCAGCTTTTGTGCTCCTAAGATGCTGCTTGGCCTGCTGTGTTCATCCAGCTCCACACTTTGTTATCTCGAATTCCAAACACTTGTTATACAATATAAATGTGGGCAAATATTACTGGTATGTACTAGCCTGAACAGTCACTGCAAGTGGCTTCCAGGCGCATGGCGACTGGTTTCAATGCTTCACACTCGGCAAATATACTGAGGTTGTGTTGTTGTCATTCTAAGCTTCTATTCAGAGAACTATAATTGGTCATGAAACAAAGCTGAGCTGTGCTAGCTGCCAAGTGCTAAGAGCTGAGCTCATCTACAGCTGACAAGGATTCAAGACCAACTTCAAATAAATCCTGGGCCTAGATGCTTACAATGATGGAACGGAGGCTGAAAATTGGACATCCGATTCCAAACACAACACCTATTTCCACAGAAATGGGCATTTGGACATAAAAGAAACCTCATATTAGGCTCAAAGTGCTAACTCAGTCTATCTCTCTACAGACTTGCTGAATTTCTCCTGCATTTTCTGTTCTGATTTCAGATTTTCTGGGTCAACAGCATTTTGCTGTAAGGGAATGGGGGTGAGAGTTTTCCAGAGGCAGCTGCCCATAAAACTCAGGAGCTGCCTCCACTCATGTTTGATCTTGGTGAGCCAGATTTGTGAAATATGAGGTGCACATTTGAGGGTTGGTAGGAGCAGGTCTAAAAGTTGGGGATACTTTTGGATAACCAGGATAGCTAGTGAAAAGGTAAGAGACCCCTTTGAATGTTATCCCTGGTATCTTTGAGAGATGTAAGATCCCTTTGGATTATTGAACATGGACAAGAAGTTGTAAAATAAAGTGCATGAACTTAATGGAAATGTGAGAATTACTGTCAAAAGCACCCCCGAAACTGTCAAGGCAATTAACCCTGCTTTAATTCTTTTGAAATAAATATTTGTAATGTTAAAAAAAATCACTGCTTGCTATTTCATTCTGTTTGTTGACGTAACTCTGCAGGTTACCATTACTGGATTAATACTGCACAACAGGTTCCCAACACAGCCATCCTGGGATGGAAAATTCAAGCCCAGCTGGCATAGTCTCATTTTGGCAATGAATTCAGCTGAAATTACTTGTAGGCACACAGTTCTCTTGGCCAACAACTAAGCCATTCTGTCCATGCAAATGCACTTCCCACTAGCTTTCTCCAAGTTACACTGCTCAAATTCAGCAAAGAAAATACAGCAACAACAAACATCCCCGAACATTTAAGGCCACTCTGTGTCTTGTTGGTCCTTAGTCTTTGCTTTTTTGTTCTACAGCGAGAACAAGCTGGTGGCTTAATAATGGCAGCAGGAATCCACACTCAATAAAATGGTGCTACCACTTCGATAAACTACAGAATGTAACCCAGGTTTCAGAAAACACACACTCTCAGAAAATACAAAGGGAGGTGTAAAATTACTCCCTAAAATACTATGTATTACACATCTGTGTCATTATTAATTTTATTTTAGACATTTTAGAGAAGGGTTAGAAAAAGACCTAAATATTGAGTGTGTAAACTAAATTGCAACATATACCTGATGGTTACAACATATCAAAGCCTTCCATAGTGTCTTAATCAATTGATGCTACTTCTGTATTGTTCTGTATTTGATGAGACATTCTGATAGCACTGGCTCTATAGGCAATTAAAGTTCAAGCTTGAAAGAGTGATGATTTTCTATACCCTCCACATCAGATCTCCCAGACTCCCAAGCATCTGCAGGCTTTTTGCATTTATTACTGTAAATGTCTTCCAAACAATAGAGTCTATTGAGAGAGGGAAGAATTGCAGCTGTACAAATAGACAAGCAAAATCCGATAAATGAATTCTCGTTCCCCACAGAATGAGCAAAAAGCGAGCCTCTTACTTCTGATGGGCCAGAGAGCCAATGAGTAAAAGGCATATGCAGGGCACTTCTATTTATTTAATGGCCTTAAAAAAACCTGAAGAGAGCAAATAGTCAGAAAACTCATTAGATGCTTAGAGTCATGTAAACAGAAGAAAAGCCTATTTGTTTGTACCATCCAGCGGTTACTTGGATTGAGAGAACATCTTGTTTTTTTTAACGTTATGACAGTGTCGACGCTTCAAAAAATGACATTTGCTGGTAGAATAAAATGCTGAGGCATTATGAGGTTGTGAAAGCCATTGTGTTAATGCAAGAGTTATTTTCCTTTAGCGTATGTTAGTATTATGTGTGGAGAGTTACTCTGGAAGATCGCTGTTATTCCAGATTGTTGTTGTTCTTAGTAAAATTAATCTGGAGCATAAAACAGTCTTATGCCAAATGAAACACAGTCCTCTAATGAGTGCAGAATATGTATGGATACATAAAAATGAAACAGAGATAAAAAGGCCCCATTTCTGCAAATGCATATTAGCTGTGAACCTAAGTAGCACACAGTAACTTTCATATAAACTGTTTCTCCATAATGGCAGACATTGTCATGTTCTTTAAAAACAATTTCAGTTCAGCAGAAGTGTTTGTCTTGTTTAAACAGAATGTTGGGGTCAATTACGGTGCCACAGAACTCCAGCATCTCCGATTCAAGGACTTTACTACAGGGTGGCTCAGCTGACAGTCACCTTCAAGAGAGAATTTTCAGTAATAACCTTTCCCTGGTGCAGTCTTGTGATACCACTCACCACAGGGTAACTATTTAATTGAGCTGCTTACTAAAACTGTGAATTACCCTGCGGATTACTTTTGTTTCTTTCAGGACAAATATGTTTCATGCAAGATTCCCTATCGGATGTCCAAAGAGTGGCAGGGCTTAATTATTACCTGGGACCACAATTGCAAGAATCAGGAAACTCAATTCTTCCATTCGCTGCATCATTCTTTTCTGGAGCCAAGGGAAAAGTTACTTCACCCTCGAAGGCAGGACACAGTTGTGACTTAATAACTTCTCTTGGAAGGCAAAATGTAAGATCATAAACTTAAAGGATCCCGGGTACAAATTCATCATGCATTTCACTCATGCTGCTCAGAAAACTGTTTGTTCTATTGCTTCGCTCATTCATGGTCACACACAAAAACAGTTTATCCTAGTTTTATCAAGGAAAGAAAGACATTGATAATGGAGTACTGCTTCCCAGAAACGTTTCTGCAGTACAAGTACACCATGAAGAAGATTATATACATTTACTGCCGCTGTACGATGTGAAATATCTTATAATCTCAAGATGGACAAGAAGATTGAGACTAGATGATGTGGAAGGATTACTTGTACAGCATGGTTCAACATAGTTAAAAATGCATACAATCAACAGCTGAAAGTTGCAGTATCTATCTTTCAACATGATTACTACGTCCTAGACCAACTTTCATACTCATTTGATAAAATGGAATGAGATTTATCAGTTTTTTGATAATGAAACTTCCCCTATTTCACTGCCAAGAGGAAGAAACACCTTTCATCTTGAGCTGATACCAAACACAGACCAGGGAGTGGCAGGTTAGGATGCAAGATTTAGCTTTGCAAGTGCCGACGTCAACGTCAACAGGGTGAGTTAGCTCAGTTGGCTGGACGGCTGGTTTGTAACGGTCACAAAGTGGGTTCAGTTCCAGCAGAGGTCACCGTGAAGGACCTCCTTCTCGAGCTCTCTCCTCACCTGAGGTGTGGACAACCTCAGGTTAAACCATCACCATTTGTCTCACTCGAATGAAAGAGCAGCCCAATGGTCTGGCAGGACAATGGCGAACTGGTGATTAGATCCATGGTCTGTTTTGACCTGGAGCCTAACTCCTGATGGTGAGAAGCCACCTCATGGGATGAGCATCAGCACCGATAATCCGTTTGCTCTAACATGCACGGCATACAACATAATTACAGGCAGCACTTGCAGAATTTCTACAAGTCTGTCAAATATTCAGAAGAATGAGATGTTTCAATTATATTCATGAACTGCACTGTTGCATCTCCAAAATATGAAGACTGTTAATATGGACAAAATATTGTAACAAGGCTAACAGACATTGCAAGTTCACATTCCTGTATTTTCACTGTAAATTACCATTCTGTGGCGATATGAACTCCAGGAGGTCTTTATATTGTCGCAAGGTAATTGGATATACTGCGAGCAACATATCAAAATACAGTCCTGGTGCTAATTAAAAACTGGTTCAATTTCTGATACAATGTATTATCAGGCAGTACAGAGCTCAGTCAATCTCAGGGTATTCTTTCCTGGTGCACTTCTCAAGGGCTCAGCAACAGTTTGCATTTATATAGCAGAGGAACCTATAGCCATTCACCCCCTCAAGCCTGTTCCACTATTCAGTGAAATCCTGGGTGATCCTGTGGCCTCACTCCACATACCTGCCTTTGGCCCACATCCTTATTACATTTGCTTAACAGAAATTTATCTATCTCAGATTTAAAACTGGCAACTGATCCTGAATCAGCTACTGTTGTGGAAGAGTTCCAAATATCTACGACCCTTCGTGTGTAGAAGCGCTTTCTAACATCTCTCCTGAGCTATCCAGCCCTCATTCTCAGACCATGTCCTCTGCTTCTGAAATCCCCAAGTAGTGGAAATAGTTTATCTCCCTTGTCTTTTCCTGTTAATATCGTGAAGACTTGGATCAGATCACCTTTCAACATTCTAAATTCCATAGAAAACAGACCTAATTTGTCTAATCTCTCACAACTTAATCCCTGACATCCAGGGATCAACATTGTATACATTGTACTGCCTCCAAGGCCAATATACCCTTTGTAAGCTGTGGTGCCCAGATCACCAAATCGGGTCTACATAGGGTTTTGTACAACTCCAGTATAACTTCTGCATCCTTATACTCCAATATTGCAACATTAATGCAATAGGCAAAATGTCCCAAGCTGCTTCACTAAAGCATTAACAAACAAAATTTAACACTCAATCATATGTTGAGTTACTAGGGCAGGTGACCAGAAGCTTGGCCAAAGAGCTATTCGATTTTAAGAAGAATGATGGGAGACAGGTAGATGAATTATTTTAGACAGAGAATTCTGGAGGTTATGGGCTAAGCAACTGAAGTCACATTCCTGATGGTGTAACAATTAAATAAAAACCAAAAGAAGTGCAGATGCTGGAAACCAGAAACAGAAATTGCTGAAAAAGCTCAGCACATTTGGCAACATCTGTGGAGGGAGATCAGAGTTAATGTTTCGGGTCCAGTGACCCTTCCTCAGTCCTGATGGCAGCAAGGAAAATTTTGGTTTTTATGCAGAAGATAGGATAAGGGAAGGGGATAAGGAATAAACAATAGGTGGAGATAAAGCCCAAAGAGAGAGAACAGTTGACCAGACAAAGGAATGGATAATGGTCAGCTGAGCAGAATGAACTGCTGCTAACAGGGACGATTAGTGGCTAACAATGGGTAGTGGTAACAGTAGACCATGTGGTAAGAAGGCCTGGTGTATTGTGTTTGAGGTAAGGAAATGGGAGAAGGTACCTCAAGCTAGAAAACTGTTGAACCCCATACTGAGACCAGTAGGTTGCAGGGTTTCCAAGTGGAAAATGGGGTGCTGTTCTTCCAGCTTATGCTGAGTGTTGCTGGGGCACTGCAGCAAGCCCGAGACAGAGATGCTGGCTGGGGAATGAGATGGTGTGTTGAAGTGGTAGGCGACTAGAACTTCAGGGTGTTTTTTGCAGACAGAACATAGGTGTTCAGTGAAGCGGTCACCCAAGTCTATGCTTGGTTTCCCCAATGTAGAGGAAGCCACACTGTGAGCAGTGAATGCAATAGACGGGACTGCTGGAAGTGCAGGTAAAGTGCTGCTTCACCTGGAAGGTGTATTTGGACCCTTGAATACTGAAAAGTAAATGGGTAGGTATTACACATTCTGCAGTTGCAGAGGAAGGTGACATGCGGCTGTGTGTGGGGGTATGGTAGTGTTTTGGGAGTGAAAGCGGACTGAACCAGGGTGTCCTGGAGGAAATGGTCCTTGCAAAAGGTTGACAAGGAAGGGGAGAGGAATGTGTGCCTGCTGGTAGCATCTGCTGGAGGTAGTGGAAATGGTGTTGACTGATGTTTTGGATGTGGATGCTGGTGGGATGGCAGGTGAGGACAAGGGGGACCCTATCATTGCTGTCGGAGGGAAGAGAAGGGATGAGGGCTGAAGTGCGGGAGATGGGTCAGACCCTGCTGAGTGCCCATTAACTATGGTGCTGGGGAGTCCTCGGTTGAGGAAGAAGGTGAGCAATTCGCAGGACCTCTTGTCAAAGTTGGCATCATCTGAACAAATGCAATGTAGACAGAGGAACCGAGAGAATGGAATAGAGTCTTTGCAGGAAGCAGCGTGTGAGGATGCATAGTCTCGGTAACTGTGGGAGTCAGTGGTGGATATTGGTCGCCAGCCTATCCCAGAGGAAACAGAAGAGTCAGAGATGGTCCAGGTAGTGGTGAGAGTGGGGTGGGAATTGGAAGCAAAATTGATGAATATTTCCAATTCCGGATAAGAAAGGAAAGCAGCACCAATGATGTCATTGATATACCGGAGAAAGAGTTATGGTGGGTGCCAGAATAGGACTGAAACAAGGAGTATTAAAATTAAAATTAAAATACAATTAAAATCTGGGATATTCAAGTGAAGAGAAGAGGAGCAGTACAGGATTATAGGACTGGACGAGATTACAGAAATAGAAATGGCTCAGAGTTGAGAGGGGAATTTGAAAACGTGGATGAAAATTTTGCAATCTGACCAAATAAGTCAGTGAGCAGAATGGGTGAATGGAGTTTGATTCCAGTTAGGATGTGGGCAGTAGATTGGAAAGGTCACATTTCACCTGGAAATGCAGAACCATTAAGTGTGGGCTGCATCTCCACTAGTCATGTAACATGACATTGCCAATTGTGAGACTCCAATATTCAAAGAAGGAGGTAGAGAGAAAACAGGGAATTACAGACCAGTAAGCCTAACATTGGAAGTGGGGAAAATTCTTGAATCCATTAACAGGGATTTTATAGGGGAGTATTTGGAAAGCAGTGGTAAGATCAGACCGAGTCAGCATAGATTTAGGAAATCATGCTTGACAAATTTGCTGGAATTCTATGAAGGTGTAATTCGTAGAGTTGACAAGGGGAAGCCAGTCGATGTAATATACTTAGACTTTCAGAAAGCGTTTGACAAAGTTCCACCTAAGAGATTATTGTGCAAGGTTAAAGCACATGGGATTGGGGGAACTGTACCAAGATGGACAGAAAGCTGGTTAGCAGAGAGGAAACAAAGAATAGGAATTAATGGGTCCTTTTCAAATTGGCAGGCAGTAACCAGGAGGGTGTCACAGAGATCGTTGCTGGGACCCCAGCTATTCACAATATATATTAATGATTTGGGTTAGGGAACAAAATGTAACATCTCAAAGTTTGCAGATGATACCAAGTTGAGTGGGGGGGGGGTGCACTGTGACGAGGATACAGAGATCCTTCAGCATGATCTGGACAGATTGGGTGAGTGAGAAATCAATGGCAAAGGTAGTAGTATTTGGATAAATGTGACATAGTTCACGTCAGAAGCACAAACAAGAAGGCAGATTACTATCTGAACGGCTGTAAATTGGGAGAGGAGAGTGTGCAGCGGGACCTGGGTGACTTGTGCACCAGTAATGCAGGTGTAGCAGGCAGTAAAGAAGGTAAATGTTATGTTGGCCTTCATTGTGAGAGATTTCGAGTACAGGAGCAAGGATATGTTGTTGCAGTTGTACAGTGTCTTGGCGAAGCCACACTGAGAATACAGTGTGCAGTTTTGACACCCTTTCCTGAGGAAGGATGCTCTTGCTCTCGAGGGAGTGCAACAATGGTTTACCAGGCTGATTCCAGAGTAGGGGACTAGTGTATGGGGAGAGATTGACTTGGTTAAGATTATTTTCGCTGGAGTTCTGACAAATGGCAAGGGGGGGGGGGTGTGCAATCTCACAGAGGCTTATAAAATTCTAACAGCACTGTACAGGGTAGATGCAGGGAGGGTGGGTGTGCCCAGAACCAGGAGTCAGTATTTGAGGATTTGAAATAGGCCATTTAGGATGGAAATGAGGAGACATTTCTTCGCCCAAAGTGTGGTGAGCCTGTGGACTTGATTATCACAGGAAGTAGTTGATGCCAAAACACTGAATATATTCAAGAGGCGGGTAGATATAGCACTTGGGGCAAATAGCATCAAAGGTTATGGGGAGAAAGCAGGATTAGGCTATTGAGTTAGACAATCAACCATGATCGTGATGAATGGCAGAGCAGGCACGACGGGCCGAATGGCCTCCTCCTCCTATCTTCTATGTTTCGATGTCATATGCTCACTCAGTCTGACTCTTTCTCTCACACCAGTATTCATTTGCATTACTGCAGGCTTGCTTCATTGAATTTGCTGGCATTCCTCCAGACATCTGCACTTCAGGAAACACATGCTGATCAAATGAGCATGGCCCAAACGTCTGGCTTCCTGGGTCAGAGCAACTCTAAACAGACTCTTAAATATCTTGACTCTGGCAAAACTCGGCAGCTAATGCACTGATCGCGAGATGGGAATTGGAGTTACTGCTTTGTGATTTTTTAAAAAAAGTTAACATCAGCATCATGTCCACCCATGTACAGCTTCTGAGAGGCTGCTGATTTTTCAGCACAGGCTTTTGTGAAATGTGTGCGTGTATTGGGGATGCAATTAATTTGCAACAAGCAATTTTCCCAAAATCACCGAAGAGAAATGAACTGTGTTAGTTATTCTGTTCAATACGGACTGACTTCCTAATTTAGATTTGAATATGTATTTGCTGTTGAGCCTCTCAGATCCCCTACAAGGATCATTATGGGTAACAGCAACAATCTCGATATTTCTTCGGGTGCCATTACCTTAAGGACAGCTGAGAATCAAGTAATCAAGGCCTGTGCCTGTTTTGAGTCAGGATAACTTGAATTTATCACCCACGATACACTACCAATCCAAAAATCAGCTTGTAGGTTAGGAATGAGGCAAGACTCCTCAATGAAATTCTGTCAGAGTGCAAGGATAGTTCGGAGGTCATTACTGGGAGTCCTGCTGTTTCTAACTTACACAAACAACCTGGAATGTAATGCAAATTTAATACAAGGCAGTCAATTGTGCAAACGATGCCAGACCAGGCTAAGCGACGGGACTGGAAGGAAATTACACAATACGTTAAGACAAGACATGCAAGCGGGTGAAATAATTTCCAATGGAAATTAATAGAAAAACATTTAGAGCAGTTCACCAAGTGTGGCGGCTGTTTTGTCTTTTTTTTGTGGGGGGCATGCTATATTTACACTGAGCTGATAGAGAAACCTGGCTCTTAAAGGCACTAAGGTATGACTTCTGACAAAGCACCTGGCATCCAATAAATGATCATGTGACCATGTTGCCTGGGAGATAAACTACAGGGTAAAAAAAGGACTACAAAAGTTAATTATAGGGATCTGCGTTCAAGCAGCTTAGCTTTTACATTCGAGAACAAGCAGACAGCAAAAAGAAATCTTTCTTTGAAACAAAGTTCAACTGAAATGTGTCTCGGCTAAAAGAGTTTAAAGCCTTATTAACTGAAGGTCTTTTATTAAATACTGGATGTTCAGTTTGTAAAAAAAATGTTACTGGTCCCTTATCAAGATCATAGCAAGAGGAAGCAACACAGAAATAGTATAATACCAGTGATGAGGGCCTTCAGCTACATGGTGATACCAAGAAACAGACTGCACCCCTTACTGCAGAGAAGATTAATTGGAGATTTAACATAGGTATTCAAAATTATGAGCAGCTTTTGTGAACTAAATTAGGAAAAATCATTTTCACTGGGAGGAGGGTCAGCAAACAGGAAACACAAATTTAAGATAATTTCCAAAAGAAGAAGGAAGGAAATGAGGGATAATGGGAACTGCAGATGCTGGAGATTCCAAGATAATAAAATGTGAGGCTGGATGAACACAGCAGGCCAAGCAGCATCTCAGGAGCACAAAAGCTGACGTTTCAGGCCTAGACCCTTCATCAGAGAGGGGGATGGGGGGAGGGAACTGGAATAAATGGGAGAGAGGAGGAGGCGGACCGAAGATGGAGAGTAAAGAAGATAGGTGGAGAGAGTGTAGGTGGGGAGGTAGGGAGGGGATAGGTCAGTCCAGAGAAGACGGACAGGTCAAGGAGGTGGGATGAGGTTAGTATGTAGCTGGGGGTGCGGCTTGGGGTGGGAGGAAGGGATGGGTGAGAGGAAGAACCGGTTAGGGAGGCAGAGACAGGTTGGACTGGTTTTGGGATGCAGTGGGTGGGGGGAAAGAGCTGGGCTGGTTGTGTGGTGCAGTGGGGGGAGGGGATGAACTGGGTTGGTTTAGGGATGCAGTAGGGGAAGGGGAGATTTTGAAACTGGTGAAGTCCACATTGATACCATATGGCTGCAGGGTTCCCAGGCGGAATATGAGCTGCTGTTCCTGCAACCTTCGGGTGGCATCATTGTGGCAGTGCAGGAGGCCCATGATGGACATGTCATCAAGAGAATGGGAGGGGGAGTGGAAATGGTTTGCGACTGGGAGGTGCAGTTGTTTGTTGCGAACTGAGCGGAGGTGTTCTGCAAAGCGGTCCCCAAGCCTCCGCTTGGTTTCCCCAATGTAGAGGAAGCCGCACCGGGTACAGTGGATGCAGTATACCACATTGGCAGATGTGCAGGTGAACCTCTGCTTAATGTGGAATGTCATCTTGGGGCCTGGGATGGGGGTGAGGGAGGAGGTGTGGGGACAAGTGTAGCATTTCCTGCGGTTGCAGGGGAAGGTGCCGGGTGTGGTGGGGTTGGAGGGCAGTGTGGAGCGAACAAGGGAGTCACGGAGAGAGTGGTCTCTCCGGAAAGCAGACAGGGGAGGGGATGGAAAAATGTCTTGGGTGGTGGGGTCGGATTGTAAATGGCGGAAGTGTCGGAGGATAATGCGTTGTATCCGGAGGTTGGTAGGGTGGTGTGTGAGAACGAGGGGGATCCTCTTGGGGCGGTTGTGGCGGGGGCGGGGTGTGAGGGATGTGTCGCGGGAAATGCGGGAGACGCGGTCAAGGGCGTTCTCGATCACCGTGGGGGGAAAGTTGCGGTCCTTGAAGAACTTGGACATCTGGGATGTGCGGGAGTGGAATGTCTTATCGTGGGAGCAGATGCGGCGGAGGCGGAGGAATTGGGAATAGGGGATGGAATTTTTGCAGGAGGGTGGGTGGGAGGAGGTGTATTCTAGGTAGCTGTGGGAGTCGGTGGGCTTGAAATGGACATCAGTTACAAGCTGGTTGCCTGAGATGGAGACTGAGAGGTCCAGGAAGGTGAGGGATGTGCTGGAGATGGCCCAGGTGAACTGAAGGTTGGGGTGGAAGGTGTTGGTGAAGTGGATGAACTGTTCGAGCTCCTCTGGGGAGCAAGAGGCGGCGCCGATACAGTCATCAATGTACCGGAGGAAGAGGTGGGGTTTGGGGCCTGTGTAGGTGCGGAAGAGGGACTGTTCCACGTAACCTACAAAGAGGCAGGCATAGCTGGGGCCCATGCGGGTGCCCATGGCCACCCCCTTAGAATGTAGGAAGTGGGAGGAGTCAAAAGAGAAGTTGTTGAGTGTGAGGACGAGTTCAGCTAGGCGGATGAGAGTGTCGGTGGAGGGGGCCTGGTCGGGCCTGCGGGACAGGAAGAAGCGGAGGGCCTTTTTGGAGGTTACGTGGAACAGTCCCTCTTCCTCTTGCTCCCACGATAAGACATTCCACTCCCGCACATCCCAGATGTCCAAGTTCTTCAAGGACCGCAACTTTCCCCCCACGGTGATCGAGAACGCCCTTGACCGCGTCTCCCGCATTTCCCGCGACACATCCCTCACACCCCGCCCCCGCCACAACCGCCCCAAGAGGATCCCCCTCGTTCTCACACACCACCCTACCAACCTCCGGATACAACGCATTATCCTCCGACACTTCCGCCATTTACAATCCGACCCCACCACCCAAGACATTTTTCCATCCCCTCCCCTGTCTGCTTTCCGGAGAGACCACTCTCTCCGTGACTCCCTTGTTCGCTCCACACTGCCCTCCAACCCCACCACACCCGGCACCTTCCCCTGCAACCGCAGGAAATGCTACACTTGTCCCCACACCTCCTCCCTCACCCCCATCCCAGGCCCCAAGATGACATTCCACATTAAGCAGAGGTTCACCTGCACATCTGCCAATGTGGTATACTGCATCCACTGTACCCGGTGCGGCTTCCTCTACATTGGGGAAACCAAGCGGAGGCTTGGGGACCGCTTTGCAGAACACCTCCGCTCAGTTCGCAACAAACAACTGCACCTCCCAGTCGCAAACCATTTCCACTCCCCCTCCCATTCTCTTGATGACATGTCCATCATGGGCCTCCTGCACTGCCACAATGATGCCACCCGAAGGTTGCAGGAACAGCAGCTCATATTCCGCCTGGGAACCCTGCAGCCATATGGTATCAATGTGGACTTCACCAGTTTCAAAATCTCCCCTTCCCCTACTGCATCCCTAAACCAACCCAGTTCATCCCCTCCCCCCACTGCACCACACAACCAGCCCAGCTCTTTCCCCCCACCCACTGCATCCCAAAACCAGTCCAACCTGTCTCTGCCTCCCTAACCGGTTCTTCCTCTCACCCATCCCTTCCTCCCACCCCAAGCCGCACCCCCAGCTACATACTAACCTCATCCCACCTCCTTGACCTGTCCGTCTTCTCTGGACTGACCTATCCCCTCCCTACCTCCCCACCTACACTCTCTCCACCTATCTTCTTTACTCTCCATCTTCGGTCCGCCTCCTCCTCTCTCCCATTTATTCCAGTTCCCTCCCCCCATCCCCCTCTCTGATGAAGGGTCTAGGCCCGAAACGTCAGCTTTTGTGCTCCTGAGATGCTGCTTGGCCTGCTGTGTTCATCCAGCCTCACATTTTATTAGGAAGGAAATGAGGGGTTTTTTTAAGTGAGTTGTCGTGATGTGGAACTCTCTGTTGGAAAGGAGGTAGAAGCTGATTCATCAGTAACATTAAAACTGTAATTAGATATGTTCTTGAGAAAGAAATCTGTGCTAGTCCACGTGGAAGACACAGGTAAGTAGATATCAGATACCTCGCTGATGGAAAAATGGAGAAATGATCTCCTTCCATATCAGTCAATGAACGATGATCCCTAAAAATATTGAAATAACTAAAGATTAAGCTGAACCAGACTTGTCTCAGAAGGTGAAGACAAATGTGTCCAAGCAATGCAGAACTTACAATATTGAACCACATAATCAAATTAATTTCTGTGACAGTATTTTACAAACTTTGTGACTATCTAACCGCAAAATTTGAACTAGGTAACACAATTATGAATGAAATAAGAGACTAATATCCGGTAATATTTCCTCTCATAGAAGTACGACCAGCAAAGAGTAAATTGGGCTACAGGAGACAAAATCTAGTAATCAAATGGATATCACAGAAGTCGTGGTGCATTTGTAATACCCCTGTGATTGTACACATCAAAATTTGCCAACTGTAAGTATCCCAACTGACATCTGAATTCTTTGTGTGCAGTTGTTATTAATCTTTAATTGGTTTTGTGAGCATGTATCTTCTACATATTGGACTGTGCAGACCCAATAAAATGAATGTGGTTATTTGGGCGATTGTTTGCAGCAATTTCCAGCTCGGGGGTGACAACAGCAACAAGTCACTGAATCCAAAATGTTTCCACACTTACAATGATTTGATCAAAGATACCCCATGGTAAGGCAATTTTCCAAACATATTCTGATAAAGAAGTCTGCTTTTTTTTAATCTCTTCTACAGAAAGAAACTCATCCAACTTTATAATATATTGGAGGATAAAATAAAAGGAAGACAAATTTTGGAAGTCTTACTCAACATTTCCTAGTTACATTACATCCCCTCTTTGATTTGCACAGTATTCTAAAGGGGTCCATCAATCATTTTGTTTCCAGTTCCAAGGAGCTACACTCAAACATTAGCCAATTATTTCTCTTTTCAGATGGTGACAGCTTTGTGACTTGTTTTCTTTTATTCATAGAAAAGTATAAATTGTTATTAGATAAACCGTAATGTTACAGCAAAACAGCAGGCCACTAAACCCTGTTTGAAAGAATAAGCATCGTTCTTCACATAAACTACTTAATTTAAACTACTCTAGCTCACACTCCAACATAACTCTCATTTCTCTCCTTTTTTAAGCAACCAGTTCTTTTTATGATAATTTAAGAACTTTGCTTCTACAATGGTTCATGGAAGAGAACTCCACGTTGAAACTAATTTCTGTGTGAATGCACTTTTTTCAAAACTTAATGCTTATTCTTTTGTTCAAATCTCTGAACTGGAATAGCTTTGAAAACGATCTTTTGTTCTAGAAATGAATTATCTAAATCCCTCAGAGATAATGGGAACTGTAGATGCTGGAGAATCCAAGATAACAAAGTGTGAAGCTGGATGAACACAGCAGGCCAAGCAGCATCTCAGGAGCACAAAAGCTGATGTTTCGGGCCCAGATCCTTCATCAGATCCCTCAGTTCCTCAGTTAGATTCAGTAAACAGTTGCTGTTTATAGGGAAAACATCTGAAATCCAAAATTAGCTTAGTTTTAATAGTCAAGTATTTTATACTCTATACACAATTATGTTGTGCATTCAAACTCAACTCCAGAACTTTAGGATATGATTTCTACTTAGTGCACAGCAGCCATGAAGTGAGTGGTGCATTGTCAAAGACTTCGGCATCATATGGGCAAGACAGTGCCAGTTTTAGTAGCTCAACATGTACCCTGCACAGTGGCATTACAATGTTTCTCTCAGTAGCTGTGACACAGTTAAAATCACTCAACTATAAGTAGAACAAGTACAAAAATAGAAAGTGCTGGGGAAACTCAACAGCTTTGGCAGCATATTTGCGTACCGAAACAGAATTAATTTTGCGAGTCCTACATGACTCTTCATCAAAGCAGCAAAGGGACTGGAAAAATGATTTTTATGATGTAGGCAGAAGGGGAGGAGGAGCAAGAGGAACAAATTGTAACAGTGCCCAGTGCAAAACACAGTTTTGCTCAATGTAACCTGGAGGAATAACACCTTGTTTTCTGCTAGGCACATTACAGCCTGTCAAACTCAATATTTAGTTCTACAACTTTGGAACATGATCTCTGTCCTCCATACTTCTTACATTGTCCAAACACTGGTCCCCCTGAAGCTGTGCCTTGTTTGTTTTGTGATGACTTTCCTCTCAACAAAGTGGTTCCCTTTGGTCCTTCTCACATCTATCATTTACACCCATTTCACATCTTTATTGTTCCTTTACCACTGTTAGCTCTCCCTTCATTTTTTGCTCTGATCTCCCCCTCTGTCTACAGCATAAAACACAGCGGCCTCTTTCAGGAGTGTGAAAATGGATTTGCAATGTTATCTCTGCCAGTCTCTCCACAGATAGTGACAGATCTGCTGAGTTCTTCCAGTGCATTCTGTTTCTTTTTAGGTGAAATCCCCTCAACTTGCATGTTATGTATTTTTCTCTGATTCATATTCCCTACTGAACCTTCAGAAAATGCAAGAATAGACATTCAAATCTTGATATCTTGAAGTTGTGAAAATAATTTGGACCTCAAGTAATCCAGGAAATCCAAGGGAATTAATGCAATGAATTACAATCAAAGCTTAGATTTGGCTACAATACTGTGAATTTCTCTCTTGAGGTCCAAAATATCAGGAACTGATAATGCAAACTGGATTGAATTGTACATCAGAGGAAATAAAACCAAACTGCCTGCTCCATGAAAGCAATAAGTGGTGCACCATGTAACATACACAAGGAGTCAAGAAAACTGAAGAGGTGAAGCAGCAGAATGAAAGATGCACAATAACATCTACCAAGTCATGTTCAAAGGAAAAAAGGCCATAAATGGGCAAAGAATGCAACTTAGTCACTGAGTCATGTATTGAATTTCACAACAGATTCAATTCATTGCCAGCCGATCATTACTGAATCCTTCGGATGCTTTGAATTGTGTTGCAATTCAAGGCTTCTGAGCCTAATGCACAAACATCGAGTGCCAACATCAGGCGTAAGAACGCATCAAAGTTTCAAGAAAGGAACATAACAAAAGAAGACAACCCGCTGCACGTGTCACAGGAGGAATAATTGTGGTTAACTGCTCCAAAGTCTGCACAGGCTGGGATTTAATTACCTTGCTCTGGTGAAGAATTAGGTCTGTACCCTAGACTGGTTACTGCTCCATAACAAAGTTGCATCAGATAACTAACTCACAACAGATGCTAACACACAGCACAGACTGGATCAACAGTTACCATGCTCACAGGCTTCCTGTCCATTCATTAGTCAAACAGATATTTCAAGATCAATCCCACTGAAGATTGGCACACCCTTTTCATTCCTATTCAATCGTAGCATTCAAAAGTAAAAGCCATCTAATTAAATGAATACTGTGTGGTGAAGTAATTATGGCGGAAATAAAAAGAATACCACAATTCACAGAAAGGCACAACAGTGTCTGAAAGCAAAAAGACTCAGGTTTCAGTTAGGAGCCCCCACCAAAGGTGAGTCATACTGTAGATACCCATTACCAGCTGTACATCTGGAGGACTTTTTATACAGTCTCTTTACACAGTCAATGTTGGCTCAGCAAGATCTATGAAGGATATATTTTCTCTTAGTACATTAAATACTTGTCAGTCACCTTCAAGGTCTCAAGTAATACTAGAAAACTCAGTTGAGGGCCAAATGAATTCTAAAAAGTACAACTGCCAAGCAATACAAATTGAGGTCAGAATTTAATCCAGCCCTGGAGTATTCTAGACAATAAAGCAGGCTGCACACAGCCAACTGTTATGGGGCTCTGCAAATTGTTCAATTGCTCTACACAGTCACAGATTGAATTAACACACAGTCACCATGTTTTGAAGAATTAGTCTGCTCGTGTCGTCCATCAGTCAGTTTCCTCAGAACAATTCCTTAAAGCAGATAGACATCCATTATTATTGAACTGAATATACATGCAGTCTTGAACTGCAATGGATATACAAGTAAAATCTGATAACCAGACAGTCAAGGATTGATGAAAATTAGCCATGGGAAGATCTCAGGATCTCATCTGTAACCAGTGTGTGCATGGTACTTCCTAAAAGTTTGAATGCCATTGGTCCATAGCCACAAACAGACTTAAAATGCACATTATCTTCCTTATTAATTGTAGTAATAATGGGTAACAGCAGGTCAGAGAGATAAGAATTTCCATTGAAATTACGATTGAAATCAAAGCGGCTGAAAATCTCTCCTGCATTGTAATCCGGACCAAATTTGCACACTACAATCTCTGACAGCCACAACACTGGATTTACACAAAAAGCAGCTCACAGGCCATCATTAGCCTTCCTAATAATGGCTTATTTGAAATTTTGCTTGTCTCACCTTTAGTTCACATAATGATCCAACATGGCCCTGACTATTTGGTTAAGTAATAGGTTCTGTACCCAATCTGGACGGGAAGAGGCACAGAGATAGGATTACTTAGTCTCTATTCCGTCCACAAGTGATGATGCTACAAATCATACCTCCTAAAGTCAAAGAGGTCTATCCTCTAAGAGATCGTATTTGGGATTACCGCAACATATAATGCTTATTCAGCAGCAATAAAGGATGCCTGATGAGAATTGGTTGAAAAGGCTGGGCTTATTTCCAGTGGCATTTGGAGGATTGACTTAATTGACATATAAATGATCCTGACTCATCTTGATAAGATGGATATGGAACGGACATTTCCTCTTGTGGGGCCTATCAAGAACTAGTATACCGTTTTAACATTAGGATTTGCCCTTCTAGGTCAGAAAGGGGGGAATTTTTTTTTCCTCTGTCAGATGGTTGTGCAACATTGAAAGTCTCTACCTCAGGGGCACTGAATATTTTAGGGCACAGGTAGATAGATTCACGTTAACTAAGAGAACTGAAGGTCATCCCAGGGAGGCGGGAATGAAATTTGGAAGATGAACAGGTCAGGCATGCTCCCATTGGAAAGTTGGAGCAGGCGCAAGGGTCTGTATGGTCCACTTGTATGCTCATATTGTCACAGTAGACCTATTTATTGGTAAGGATTTGAGACTTACATTGCAATTTTAAAGGAGTTTGGATGATTGTTTGCTGTACCTGTGAAAACAATCATGGATATTCTAAAACACGGAATATGTCCACCCTTCCTGATTCACTACTTCAGTTTTTACACATTAACTATTACAGCATAGGTACGTCCTCTGTAATCTAAAAAAAGAAATTGAGAGAACTGCACATGTTGGAAATAGGAAGCAAAAACTAAAATTGCTGCAAGAGCTCAGCACGTCTGGCAGCATCTGTGGAGTGAAATCAGAATTAACGTTTCGGGTCCAGTGACCCTTCCTCAGTCCTGACGGCAGCAAGGAAAATGCTTTTTATGCAGAAGATAGGGTGGGTGGAGGGGTTAAGGAGTAAACAATAGATTGAGGTACAGCCCAGAGCAATCACTTGGACCATCAAAGGAGTGGATAACATTCAGCTTAGGAGAATGCATGGCTGCTAATGGGGACTATTAGTGGCTAACAATGAGTTATGTATAATAGGAGGCCATGTGATAACAAGGCCTGGTGTGGTGTGCTTAGGGTAAGGACATGAGAGAAGGTACCTCAAGCCTGGAAAACTCGATATTGAGTCCAGAGGTTTGAAGGGATCCCAAGTAGAAAGTAAGGTGCTGTTCTTCCAGCTTGCACTGAGCTTCTCTAGAGCACTGCAGCAAGCCTGAGACAGAGCTGTTGGCCGGGGAACAAGGCGGAGTGTTGAAGTGGTAGGCAACTGGAAGTTCAGGGTCTTTTTTGCAGACTGAATGTAGGTGTCCTGCGAAGCGATCACCAGTCTACTCCCTCTCTGTCATCCTGGATTTCCTTCGCGAAGTCAGTTCTTGTTCCAGCCCACAAGTTTCAAAATTTCCACCCTCTCATTGAAATGACAATTCCTTTGCCGCAAAAAGCACTTCACGAACCATGCTAAAATTGCACTGATAGCAGCTAAAGAGTTCTGCCAGTTGAGGCACAAGTTGGTAAGTATCAACTTGTTCAAACACTGCACAGCAGCAAGTAAATAAATTATTAAATCATGTAGCCAAAGTAAGAACAGCATAAATCAGGGCAAATCAGACTCTTTTTGCTTCATAAGATAACCCAGTTTACCAGGCAGGAGAGATATAAGACAATCAGCAGGGATTTTTTATTTTCTCTTTTATGTCCAAGAGAGTTGTTATGAGCTAGAATGCAATAGCTGAAAGGATGGGACAATGAGTCAGTGGTATTTTTCAAAGGAAATTGTATATATATTCAAAAAGGGAAAAAAAATTACAAGAGGAAGAGGACTGGATGAACCGGATTCCTCTTTCAAAGTGCTAGTATGAGCACAAAGGACCAAATGACACTCTTTGTAGTAGGGTACTTCTGTTCTTCAATTGTGTGGGGCACTGGTCACTGGTGTTGAATATGATGTCTGGTTTGGATAATTTAAATCGGGTTTACAGGCTGGAAAGAAGGTGGATGAGAGATGAGCTCCTAAACAGATTCTGGCTCATGGAAGCAAAAAACTCTTGGCAGCATTTTGGAAATGATGAGCACCCATGAGCTGGCAAGTGTACAGCATGCCATCTGCCAGTGAGTTAGCAGTGTACAGCATGCCGTCTACCAGCTGTCACAGTGGCCTCGTGCAGGGGCAACGCTGTGGCTTTCAATTTAGACAGGAGTAATTAGAATTTGCAGCACACATGAATTCTTTAACGGCTCATACCCCTGCTACATTGCACAGCCACATTAAAAATAGTGTGGATCGAGGAAACCAGTATTTGATAACTCTCAGTCATGATGCGTCGTCACTGGTTGTGTACACCACTGATCAGGGTCATGGCTTGGCAGTTGTGTAAAACTAAACATGAGGCCCATCAGTCCCAGTCAGTGGTGTGTGGATACTGCCCCTTCTAAGTGCATGAAGGCTGGGACCAGAAGATGAGCTGATCATAAAAATTGGTGGGATAATGGCTCAGAAGACGAAATCCAGCAAGGCTTGTGACACATTGAGGGCATTGATGCTCATGAAGAAAATCGATCAGTTGCCTGGGAAGACTCTGGAGTCTCACATAGTGGGGCATAAGTTTATAATTTTAGGGACTGAGTGTTTTCTCTCATGTTCTAATCCCAGCCTCCACATACCAGGCCTTGTCATCGCATGGGTTGCTACCTCAAACAACACATTGTCAGCCACTAAAGGTCCCCATTAGCAGTTATTCATTCTCCTAGACTGACTTGTACCCATTCCTTCATCTGCCCAACTGGTGTCTCTCTCCATCTATCATTGCCTCCTTTCCCCCTCCCTCCACCCCATCTTCAGATTATATGCCAACCTTTCTCCAGCTACAGGCAGTTCTGAAGGGGGTCACTGGACCCAAAATGTTAATTCTGCTTTCTCTCCACAGATGTTGCCAGACCAACTCAGGTTTTCAAGCAATTTCTAATTTTGTTTCTGATTTCCAGCATTTGAAATTCATTTTTTTTAAACATTCCAGAATAGTTGTGATACCTATCAATTCCTTGCTAGCGAATAACCTATCATTGCTCTAAAAATATTTACTTACCTTGCCTCATGGCTCTCTGGAGAAGAGAATTCCATAGGCTCATGATCTATTAAAAGAACAGATTATTCCATATCTCCATTTAAATAGGAAGCCCTCTATTTCTAATTTGTGTCCCCCAGTTTGTATTCCAGAAGGAGAAAACGTCCTTTCAGCATCAATCCTCCCAAGTCTCCTTCAGAACTTTAATATTTCAACAGGATTACCTCTATTTCTTCTAAACACCTGTGGATATGGCCTAATCTCCAACAATTCTGGAGGGCGACAAAGGCTGTGATCTGAATATTCAAGGATACGTGTCATTCCAGAAACTAGGAAAGGGTGAAGGATCAGCACTGTTAGTTAAGGATTGTACATTAGTACAATAGTGAGAGATAGCTGATCTTCATTCTAAGATGTAGAATCAGTTTGGGCAGAGATAAGAAAGTGAAGAAATAATTTGGAGCACGAAGCATAGAGGGACAGAGAGTTGTCTAGGTTATAACATGACAGTGTGAGAGAAAGGTACCATGATAAGCGTGGGTGATTTTAATGGATGTGTAAATTGGACAGTCAAATTGGCAAAGCTACCCTGGAAGTTGAGTTCATGCAGTGTTTTCAGAGCAGCGATTTTAAGGTCAACTAGACAGCAGACTATTCTGAAGTTGTGAAGATAAATTAATGACCTCATAGCAAAAGCACCTTGAGGTGACAGTGAACATCACACGTTTACATTCATGAATTTCACATTTTGTTTTTGAGAAAGAAGAGCGAATTTAAAACAAGTGCTTTAAATTTATATAAGAGTAATTATGAGGTTATGTGGACAGCTGGCTAAAGTGAACAAGGACATAAAGTTAAGAGAGAGGTCTGTTGAAATACCATGGCAGATATTTTACAACACTCATCAATTCCAATGGGAAACTTGAGGGAAGGATCCATTATCTCGTGTTAACTTAGTATGTCCAAAGATTGTATCAAATGGGAAGAAAAAAAATCATATTATTCCACAAAAAGGAGAGGCAGGTCAGAAGACTGGACGAAATATAAAGAAAGCAAGGAAGGGTTGAAAGAAAGGAATCAGAATATGAGAGAGATAGTAAAAGTTTCTGCAGGTATTTTAAAAGGAAAAAAGTGAAGTAAATGTTGATATTCTAGGAACAGAACACCGATCTTCTAGGGAATTTATAACGGACAATAAGCAAATAGCAGATGATTGGAACAAATATTTTGCAAATGTGTTCATACTGAAGACATAAATAACATTCCATAAATAATTCTAAATCGAGAAGTGAGGGGGAAGCAGGAACTTGAAACAATTACAATCACTAGTGCAAGAGTACTAAGAAGATTATAAAAACTAAAAACTGACAGGTTTGCTGAATTTCATGCAAGACCCTGCAGAAGAAGCGGCTGATGAGATAGTAGATGCATTGCTTTCAATCTTGTCAACTCCAACAACACTGAAGAAGCCCAATGCCCATCCAAGATAAAGCATCCTGATTAATTGGCCACATCTAACAGTTTCAACGTCTCACTTCATGACAGTGCATGGAGGCAGCAGTATGTACCATCTGCAAGAACTCATCAAGGCTCCTTACAAAACATCAACTTCCATCACCGAGAGGGAGAAGGGCAGCAGAGACATATGGTATCTGCACCTTCCCCTCCAGCCACTCACCAGCCTAACTTGGAACTACATTACCTTTCCTCACTGTTGAGGAGTCAAAATCCTGGAACTCCCTCCTTAACTGAACTGTGGTGCACCTACAACGTACATAACTGCAGAGGCTCAATAAGGCAGCTTATCATCACCTTCCAAGAGCAACTGAGGATAGGCTGGCCTGACCAATGACACCAATGTCATATAAATGAATCATAAAAATTCTAAAATTCCCTAGATTCAGCAAAGATCCCTTCAAAACAGAGTGCAATGCTAATGCATTGTCATTTCGTTTTGCACATACTTCTGACCTGGTTGAAGCCTCTGGATGATTTGTGGATTGAGTTCAGCTCAATTTGGAATATGACTGCAATTTAGTCAAACCATTAATCTCAATTAAAACCTGAGACTTTAAGACAGCAGTCAACATGATACTTTGACAGGTTAAATAGCATTCTCACATCAGAAAGCTACTCTCATGATTCAACATGATATATAAAAGAAATACATTGGAACACTGTAAAACTTCAGCCATGATTATTAAAAACATATGCAGATGTTTAGGATATAAGTACGATCCAGAACTGCAAAAAAAATCCAAATATTTATCTCACCTTGTAACTGCATTAATACCCAGGCATTATGCTGTTTACACTCATATAATACCTCCCCCTACCTCAGGATGTTACAAAGCGGTTTACAGGCAATGAAGATGCATTTTTGAAGGACAGTTACAACATTGAAAAACATGGTCATCGACTTGTTTCACAGGCAGATATTAAACAGAAAATCAGGACTATGTAATGTACTGATGTTGATCAAAGGTTAAATATTAGAGAGGAACCAATTTTTCGTGTGGAACCTCACACAGTAGAATGGAGTACACTTTGCTATTTCATCAGCCCTAAACAAAATTAAAGTGAAATCAAAATGAATCGATTTCCAGGGGATCTGCCACAAACTCTAGTTAAACAAAACTTTATGATGGCCAAGGAGGCCATTCTCATAGGAACACATCTCTATAAAGCCTGATATGTTATGTCAAATACAACTGATTCAAATGCCAAATAAAAACAGAGAAAAGCAGTGACTAAGTCTTTATTTGATTTGTTCATACCTTACAACGACCTGATCTTGTAAAATACCAAAGCTTTCTCACTGAAAAATGTCAGGAGTTAGCTCTAGAAAAATTCCATAATATTTTTCTACTTAGCGTGATGCCTTTGGATGTGTAGGACACAGCTGACTATGCCGTTAATTAAGATGAACAGTTTGGCTACATTGCAGTCATGTTCCATTTTCTGCATTGCAAAATCTCAGATTATTCCACAGCCTTTACTGTTTCAGTGAAGAAAACAGATGGGCAAATAGGCATGCATTCATCGTGGTCTTCAGAGTCATCAGCTCCCTTAGGCTCCTTGGCTGTAGAATATGTTGCGTCTTTGATTGCATCATCCTCCAGTTTCTATGTGCAAGATACAATGTGGTCCACCTGCACAAATATTGCCCGAGTTATCTCTGCTGGAATTTCTAAGCCTGTCTTGCACAGGCAGTGAAAGGAACTTCATCACTGGGTTAGTTGGTCTCTTGCCCTGCTCCTGTCTATACTTGACCTTTGTGCAGATCTTACCCACTCAAATCCAGCATGGCAGAAAAAGTTTGTAACTATGGCTTTGTTGCCATCTTGAACATCAATATAGCCTCTAGAACAGTGATACTCATACTTTTTATCAATGGCCTCAATCATCTCAGAGATCAGATGCCATATGTATTAGGTTTTCAGGTTCCTGATGACCTTGTGATAATCCCAGCTGACTGTACTGTTGGGCAAGTCTGATCCCAGAATGAAATATGCTTGACCTTTTTTTGGTTTTGTGAATTGTTTTTGTATAACCTCTACTGTGTGGAAACAGGCCCTTCTGCCCAACAAGTCCACACCAACTACTCAGACTCATCCC
Organism: Stegostoma tigrinum; assembly: GCF_030684315.1. NCBI lineage: Eukaryota > Metazoa > Chordata > Chondrichthyes > Orectolobiformes > Stegostomatidae > Stegostoma > Stegostoma tigrinum. Next base: position 20,397,094 of record NC_081375.1, read on the forward strand.
CCCCATAACCCACCTAACCTACACCTCCCTGAACACTACAGGCAATTTAGCATGGCCATTCCACCCTAGCCTGCACATCTTTGGACTTGGAGGAAACTGGAGCACCCAGAGGAACCCACGCAGACACAGGGAGAATGTGCAAACTCCACACACAGTCGCCCAAGAGTAGAATCAAACCCAATCCCTGGTGCTGTGAGGCAACTGTGCTAACCACTGTTTCTTTAACAATGAAACAGGACTATACTGCATAAAAGAAAATAAATAACCAAAACCAATTTATTTCAATATTGAACACAATTTGACGCATTTCTGGTGAGAAACGCTGAAAATTCAACACGAAACAGGCCATTTTTTATAACCACAATCGAATGATTGGGGCAGAGGCAGTGATGTTGTGGTAAAGTCACCAGACTAGTAATCCAAAACTCCAGGCTAAGACCTTGAAGATGTGGGGTTGAATCTCACCATGATGAAACTTGAATTCAGTAAAGAAAACCTAGATTTTTACCTGAAAGCCTAATGGTAACCACTGCCAATATTCATTAAAAAAACACTTGGTTGCACTAATGTCCTCCAGGGAAGGAAGTCTGCCATCCTCACCTGTCCTGAACTACATGTGACTCCAGGCAGAGCAATGTGGTTGACTTTTAACAGCTCGCTGGAATTAGATGAGCAATAAATGCTTGTCTATCAGCGACACACTCACCCCATTAATAAACAACTAAACAAAAGGCTGCAATTTTACAACAGCAAACAAAAATCCTGGTCTCATAATGAGGCAGAAATGATAACTTCCTAAGGACAGTTTATTATTCCAGAGCGTCAAGGCTTGTGCTTCACTGATACTGTTTTAGCAACATCTACATCAATAAATTTATGACTTGGCTCCTGCTGCAGTCGTGATTCAAGCATTTCCAGAATTCCTGTCACTAAGCTAATGGACTAATCTTCCCTGTGGCAGTTTCTTACTGGTGGGTTATAGAAAAACCATTTACGGTTTTTTTTCCCCTTAAAAGCAATGTGGGATACGGCTCACATATACTGCTCAGAATGTCAACATGCAGAGTAATTAATTTTCCTCTCCTTTGCCCACCCACCTTGGTGCAACCACTTGCTTGAATTCAGAATGTCAATGCTTCCCACACAAAGCACATATTCAGAAGAAAAAAGACACATTGCAATTACAGTGCAGCTCTCCAACTCATTCGCTTTAATAGTCTCAGCAGAGAGAATCTTCACTTTGATCTCCCTGCAATTTAATATAAATATGCCTGACAGGTGGCTTTCATCTGCTGTCTCTAATATAAAAATAATAAAACAAAGACGGCAGTAGTACTGAGGGGAAACAAAATGTCGCATCCTTATTTTAATTTAAAAAAAGCCAGATCCATCACTTCGCTTGCAATTGTTTTACATTGTTCAGCTCTCCTGTCTGTTTCCACTGGCAATGTAAACACCTCAGCTCTCCAAGACGCATCTGCATTTCATGTAAAGTTTGATTTACTAAACTTAGGAGGTTTCTTGTGAAAGAATGTCCCTATTATCTTACAGTCTGAGAAGAATACTGTAAGTGTTATTTTACATGTGGTCTCATAAGATGTAATGCTGCAGTCCTTAAACAGAAAAGCTACAGGCTCGCTTTGAAGCCATTCTGAATCCTAGCATTCCTGAAGTGACTATTTTAACTTGCTTTGAGAAACACATGAAAAATATATTACTCAGAATTCATGTATTCCCCAACAACAGATTGAACCGTATGAAAGAGATCTTCACAACGTGTGGGAAAAACAAAACACACTTAAAATTAAAGCCCCATCACAGCAAATATATAATTTCACAAAGCAGAGGTCAAAATGACAAGGGGTCGACCTGGTGTGAAGGAAGGCAGGGAAGGACAGAATTTGCCCTTGCTTATCATCACAATTTAGAATTTGATGAGTTGAAATTGAAACTTCAACTTTGGAAAAAGAACTATTTTTGTTGATCTCTTTAGCTCTGCAAGCCTAAATCTCTTCTCAATATGCAAAATGTCTGGTTCTAAATACCAGAGGTTATAGTGAGAAGCAAATTTATCACTTCCTTATTTTCCTCTTAAAGGCACTATCTTTAAAATGATGCATGGTTCCAACTACAAAACAACAATGACTGTATTTCAGAAATAATTTCGAAGTAAATTGCTTTTCAAAGTCTTGAGACCACGAAAAGTGGTAGAAAAAGACAAATTAGATTCATATAATTTAAATGTCATTTATCGAGACACAAGTTAGGTGCCTTCCCAATTGTGGCTTAGGTTGGTGGGCATCGGAGTGCAGTCAGAAGGAACTTAGAGACCTTGATGACTACTGAGCACACAACAGACTAGTTATAGAACCACTGACCAGCTCTCAATCTGTTTACCACAAATATAATCCTGTATTTACCCAGGGCAGTCCATTTCTATTTTTTCCTTTCATATTGTACAGACCTGCTGTAAGCCTTGACTCATGAGGCAATGGAATTGAATGCTTCAAGGTTATGAATCAATTCCCAAATGTGATCCTGGCAGCAGCTTTGATGAAAGGATGAAACATGAGGGGGTTGAGGGACCAGGTACGAGTTGGCAAGTGAAGAATAAAAGGAGAGGTCCTGAGGTAATGCCACCCAAAATGTTAATAGAATAGTGCAATAAGGTGGTTAGGAAAATCACAAAAGTGGACAGCATGAAACCAACTGAAGAGAGAAGAATGCAGGAATGATAAGAAAGTTAGTGGGCCGATAGATTGTTATCTGAAAAGGACTCTAAGCTGTTTGACGTTTCCTGACGGATACACAATGTCAAGAAGCTGCTGCTATGGCAGTTTGTATAAATCATTGTTGCCTTTTTGATTGCATATTCCATCTCATCATAGGGGGCAGTTTGCTTAAGTACCAGGGACTCTTTTTTGTCAGGATCTTACAAAGGATCAATCGAATCTCTGCAGTTCCTGTGCATGCAGACCTGTATGATGTACAGCACCAAACAGAGCACAAGCCTATATTAAGCCGACTCCCGAAGATGTTAAACAAGCCTATGATGGTGGAGAGGGGTGCTCCATCTTTCCTGAAAGTAGATTCTTCTTTATTAAATAAAGTTACAAATGAGCAATTTTTAAATAAATCATATCAGCTTCTGCACAGAATATGAACAACTTATTTCCTCTCTGATGTACATCATACAATTTCAATCCTCAGTCTGCTCTGAAAAATGCTGTGTTAAAGGTAGATGTTCTTAATTTGTAATGCTTGATGCCATTTTTGCATGCAACTGAAGCATCTTCGAGCTCAAAAGCACTTTCCTATTTGCACTGATGATGTAAAGTTGTCCAAGGTGGTGACATTCATCTCACTTACGAAGGGATCCCAACATACCATTGGAATGTTTACTTGCCATCAGAAGCCGCACCAGGAGCACAAGGGCTTATGTTCTGTATCAACTGCTCCAGCCCCATATGAATTCTATCATCAGCTTTTACATAACTCCTACTCATTAGGGCCTGTTGCTGTGAGGGTTACGTTGTCAAGGAGCAAGTTTGAGACCAGATTGCAAACAGCAGCAAACTCAGTGTTGACCAAAAGTGTAATACACATGTTGGTGCATCATTAAATATAACCTGCTAAGTATGCAATAAAATTTGCTCTAATCTACCTTCACACTTACAAGAAATAGAACAAGATCTGTAAAGCTACATTGATGAATATTCAACAAAACCAATTACTCAACAGTGGATTTATGAATGCAACGTGATCATTGCACAAAAGAAAACTTGATTACGTTAAGTAATACATATATGTCTCTCAGATCTGTATGCGCAAAATAATTGCCTGTCTTTTAACAACATTCAGTCATTCTGAGGGATTGTAAAATAAAATTAATTCTGTATTACATTCTCCAAATAAAGTACTTTCATTTCCAATTTTAAACTGGAGAAAAACATCCAAATTGCAGCATCAATGATCCTGAATTGTTCAAAAAAAAATCTGCATCCCGTTCACTCATGTAACAAAACACACATTTCAGGTAGTGCAACCATTGAAGCTTAGCTCCTGATGACAGTCAATTCGAACCCTGTTGAAGCAGGGATAAAGTCATGAGGGTTAATGTTAACAGCATTAAAAAGTAAATTGTATGCTGGCATTTACTGTAGTTATGATTGATTTAAGTTGTAACAATTACCCATTGATACACAGGCCTATGAGGTAATGAGAAACTAAAGGTTGAGTTGCTATGGAAACCAGCAGACCCAAGACTGAGACAAGAGGCAGGCCCCCACATTAGGTTGAGAATTATACAGTGTGCTGAAGCCTTTATATTTTTGATACATATTCCTGAGTATTCTGGTGTGTAACATATGCTTGAATAAATCTTTGCTTGCTGAACCCAAGACTTGAAGTGGCTGTTTATGTATGCCTCAAGAATGTGGTGCTTTTGCAGCACTTTTATAATTGGTATTTGTGTAACTCAAATCAGAAGAGAGTGAGAACTCTGCACGTCCATTGCAATATCTGGCCACCTTTGTCCTGATGGCAGAGATATGGGTCCATGATTCCACTGCAGTACTCCAGAACTAGTCTTCCCATTCCAAAGGTCAACAACCAGGGCAGGAAAGCTGCTTCACTATGACTTGAACAAGGCTATAAATGTGGAAGTGGAACCCAGTTAAACCGAAGGAGAAATATCAAATCCTTCAAACATCATGAAGCTTTCTGACATGGATGTGAACCAGAAAACATTAAACCCAATGTTTGCCATTTATGAATGATTTGGTCTCCAACACAAAGAGAAACCTTTCACTGAAGCTACCTTTGAAGTTGAGCATCCTTTCAACCAGAGGGAATATTCAATCAAAAGGCAACAGTGATTCTTACTAAGCTGCATCGATGAGGGGGACTAAGGTGATTATCTGGCTTTTTTTTGCTTTACAACGAGCAGCGTTCCAAGCTTTTGATGATATATGCAAAGTGAGAGATTACACCTCATGCAAAAGAAGCCAATGAGCTGTCATGTTAGTTTGTAGTAATGGTAGTTGTTAAGGGCAGAGAAGAGGTTGAATGTTCCTTACAACACAGAAATCAATAACGTCTTGAAGAGGCTGGAGTGGCAAAGCCAGACGGTAACTGACCTTTATTTCTTCACAACTGGCTAGCGGGCATCTTCCTTCTGCCTCATTTTCCAACACAGTGCTATCGATTTCCCATAGTGTGTGTAACTTAACCGATTAATTTCCTTTCTTCAGAGGGATAGGTGATGCAATCACTTGGAACATTCTCTTTTCACCATTGTAATTGGAATTTAAATTCACTCCAGGCATACAAGACAACCTCGTTCTCTCTCTCTCTCTCTCGCTCTCTCTCTCTCTCCCCCCGTGATGTCTGTTGTATTAATTATTGCTTTGCATGATGAAAATTAACACAAGAAAATGTACGTTAAAAGAGATAGTATCATTAAAAAAGCTTTTTTTTTGTTTCTGGAACTGTTTGTTCGGATTGTGTAATTTTCTCTCAATTTGGTCATTTTTGCCTCATCCATCCTATCCTGAATCATTCACCCAAAGAACACCAGGCAGTTGTGGGAGTCTCTGCCACGCAGCCATTATCTGTGCTTGTGCATCAGCAAGTCATAATTAATTTGGCTAATTGTGGGAACATACAGAAGAGCATAATCTCTTTTATCTCCAGTCCATCTATGCATATTTCCAGCAGCAGGTGCTGGAATTGTAACTGGGAGCGGGAACCTGAACGGATTCACCCACATTGACACCAGGTTACTGAGGTCACTTGACAGGAACCGAATCAGCACAAAAAGAGATCAAAACTGTGACTGTAATTGAGCTTATAAGCCAGTACTTGATGAATAAATTTGCCAAGCAATCAGTGCAAGACCATTTATTTTTAATAACTATTTGCTGTATCTCTCAACATAATATCCTCAACAGTACAGCCTCATAATCAGACACTTTATTGCTTCAGGCCTACCCATTTTAAATTTGCTTACTTGTTTGCTTGATTATCTTTGAAAAAAATCATTATTTTATTCATTCACTCAATACACATCCACAGATAGTTAAGAAGACATATGGAATATTTGCCTTTATTAGTCAAGGCACTGAATAGAAGAACAAGGAGCTGTCTATAACATAATTAATAATACGATGAAAAAAATATGTGACTACACGAGAGGGTGTAGAGGAGAGTTAGCACAATGCTGCCTTGGCCAGTACTATTCAGTTGTGAAGAGAAATAATAGGTAGGCTAGGGCTGTTTCCTTACGAGCAGAAAGGCTGAAGGGGGGGGGGGTGTTTAATTCATCTTTACAAGGTTCTGAGGGGCACAGACAATCTAAATAAGTAGACATCTTCTCCCTGAATAGCAGGATCAACAATCAGGAACACTATATTTTAAGGGCAGAAGCAGCAGGTTTCGAGGGGATTTAGAGAATTTTTTTTTAATTAGACATCATGGGTGTCTGGAACTCATTGGCTAAAAGGGTCGTAGAGCTAAGTTTTAACACCTAACTGTTTTGGATTTGTATTATTGGTCTTGCAAACAATAATGTTCATTTGGAATTATTCATTTTGGCACATGTTGACCCTGCATGTTTATCATCAGTGCCATGAAGCAACGAGACCAGGCATCTACTTAGAAAAATAGAAAATTGGAGCTGGAGTAGGCTACTTGACCCTTCGAATCTGCTCCACCATTCAATATGATCATGGCCAATCATCCAACTCAGTATCCTGCTTCTGTCTTTGCCCTGTACCCTTTCAACCCATTGCCCTAAGAACTATATCTCATTCCTTCTTGAAACATTCAATATTTTGGCCTCAACACGTTTATGTAGTAAATAATTCCACAGCCTTACCACTCTCTGGATGAAGAAATTTCTCCTTGTCTCAGTCCTCAATGGCGTAGGAGGGGCTGAATAGACTGGGGCTATTTTGCCTGGAGCATCGAAGGCTGAGAGGTGACCTTACAGAGGTTTATAAAATCATAAGGGGCATGGATAGGATAAATAGACAAGGTCTTTACTCTGTGGTGGGGAAGTCAAAAACTAGAGGGCACTGGTTTTGGGTGAGAGGGAATAGATTTAAAAGGGACCTAAGGGGCAACTTTTTCACACAGAGGATGGTGCGTTAATGGAATAGGCTGCCAGAGAAAGTGGAGGAGGCTGGTACAATTATAACATTTAGGAGGTATCTGGATGGGTATATGCATAGGAAGGAATGATAGGGAAATGGGCCAGATGCTGGCGAAAGGGACTACGATTTATCTAGGTCGTCATGGATGAGTTGGACTGAAGGGTCTGTTTCTGTGCTGTACATCTCTATGACTCTATGGCTATGACTCTATTCTGTATCCATCGACTGTGACCCCTGGTCCAGCAACATCCTGGTTACCGATACCTCTCTTTGACTGACTGTGTTCATTGTGGTAGGAAATAGTAAAGACAGATGGTTGAGCACTTCTTAAACCATAACTTAAGGCAAGCCAATATAGATACTAAAACAAAATCAGGTACCAAATAGTAAATGCCAAATTTAAGGCTGACTTCAAAAGACAGTTTGTGTCAAAGAGTCTCAGAGTTTCTTGGAGCATAGGAAGAACATTCTTGGGGGCTTTTGACAGGAACAAATGTAAACAAGGGAATGGCAGTTTTCTGTAAAATTACCTGCTTCAACTGTCCTATGTATTCTTATCTTCTAAATCCGCAGAATCTCAAAGGTTAATCAAATGTGGAATTTCCAAATATTAATGAACAGGCCGTTAACACATAATAATTATTTAACCTGAAACAAACCCACTGGGGTCACATGTAAGCAGGCAAATTTGGAAGGTCAATGGAAGGATTCATTTACATACCACCTTCCATGACATTGGGACAGACTGTGCAGTATCTCTGACGGGTGGTCACTGTTGTAAAGTGGGGAAATGCATCATCCAATGGCACACATCAAGGTTCCCAAACAGCAATGAAACAAATTGCCAGGTTATTTTATTGTAGGTTATGGCTCAGGCATAAACATGAGCCAGGGAACAAGAGAACTGCCCTGCATTTTGTTGAAAATTCTGCAGGGTCTGTATGGCCAACAAAGAGAGCAGGATGGACCTAAATATAATGTTATCTTTTGGAGAGAGACCTATAATGCTTGTAAAAATTCAAATTTGCATAAGATTTCATGTCTTAAGACATTTTCTGTGACAACAGCCTAAAAACGTTGTTGATTAAACATTATTTTTGCATATGACCTATAATTTAAACAACAGAGCAGCAATCCTTTCTTCTTTTAGTAGGACTAAAAACATACTTCACAAATGCATCTTACACTGCCCTTGAAGTAAACATTCAACTGAAGCACTCCAAGGTGATTCTCATCTTCCAAGGGCTTACTTTTGTTATTTTTCTTTCTCAGATTGGAAACTATTAATTCCAGTATTGTCTTTCAGAATAAGTCCATAAGAAGAAATTACTTAAATCTTCCAAACTGATTTTAACTCCTTATAAGTTTGGTCTTTACAATCCAGGCTTATTGCCACATTTTTGCGTGGTGAATAGCGTTGTGCTGCAAAAGCTTCTCTTCCTCACCCAGATCTTGGCATTCGAAACTTGTCTGAGACTTTTCTGAAAATGGGTCCAGACCCGAAACATCAGCTTTCCTGCTCATCTGATGCTGCCTGGCCTGCTGTGTTCATTCAGTTCTACACCATGTTATCTCATGGTTATCTTAGACAGCTTCTCTCTCAAAAATTATTTCCATGGCAATATGAGCCATATGGGTCTTGTATCCAGGCATAATTGCTGATAGCATTGAGACTTTGACTCTTTTATTTTGGAAGTAAATGGATATTTTATAGCACAACTGTTCACAATCCAAAATAAAGAAGAAACGAGCATTATGTTCCTGGTGATCGCAAAACTAGCTAGTTCTCATTCAACAAACACGGAAACACTGCAAACTACAGTTAAAAATGCTGCTAGTGTTAATTGAACCAACTGTAGCACAAAGACAACTGTCCAGACCTATAGTTTCCTGACTGAATTACATATTTAACATTATGCAATTTAATCTTCTCTAAAGTCCATTGCAATTAGGGGAAAAATAACAATTAGTGCAGCTGTTAAGGATTCATTAAGGCCCATTATCGGTTGCCACATATAATTAAGATAATTACTATCTAAGAGTGGCAGCAATCATGTAAAATAGCAGCTTTGTATTCAGAGTGGAATACTGAACTGTACACTGCCCTGGCAAATGAAGGAATTGCTAGTTTGTATGGACCATTACGTACTGTGGCAAATCAATGTAATATTTTAGTAAAGCAGTATGCAAATATGCATCATCTGTTGAATAGAAACAGACAGCACTATCATATTGATGGATATATCTTACAAAAAAAGGGTGAATTTCCCAATGCTTTTCCCTACTCCCTTCTGACGCTTACAGTGATGAGCAGTACAGTGTCAAGGAGCTTCAGTGCTAGTCTCAATAACAAATGGCAATTACGAAGCACCGTTTACCCCTAAATCATCACTTTAGAGTCACAGTAATTTATGACAAAAGAGCAGGTCATTTAGTTTATCGAGTTAATTTCAGATGGAGCTACTCAAGCAATCTTATTTCCCCACTCCATCCTCATGGCTCTGTGCTCATACCCTTCCCCTGTCTATATCGTTTCCCTTTAAACTTATACATCCTGTTTGCTTCCTCTATCATCTTTCACAGTGAATTAAACAATAGATCACTTCTACTTCCTTCCTACATTCCATATCATTGCCAGAGTCCAGCAAGAGAAATCACGCATGTGTCTCTTCTTTCTCATGTCCTATATCCACCATGCTCCTCTCCCCACCAAACCCTTCAGATGCCCAGAATTGAGAACAATAGTCACAAAGAGGCCAAGTGGTTTATTAGGGTTCAGATCACCTTGCTTTCGTACTCTGCCTCTATTTATAAAACCCACAGAACACTCAGGTTTCAAAACGATAAGTTTATAACAATAAGATCCTGTGCTAAGATGGGAAGGGGGGTGGTGTCAAGAAGGGTCAGAGAGGCAAAACACCAGGCGCTTTACTTGCAATGGAATCACACACCTAACTCTGTCTCTTGCAACGTTTTTTTCCAATTTCTACCTTTAAGAACAACCATCCACGTATAGAAACTCAGAATCACGGAATGCCTACTGTGTAGAAAAAGGCCATTTGGCCCAATAAATCCAAACGACCCTCCGAAAAACATCCCTACCGGACCCATGTTATCCCTGTAACCCTGCATTTCTCATGACCAATCCACCCAGCCTGAACATCTTTGGACTGTGTGAGAAAACCACAGCACTCAGAGGAAATCCACACAGACACAGAGTGAACATAAGTATTTCAAAGAGATTTCATAGCTTCTTTGAACTTTGGTGCATTTCTACATCTAACCCACTCCTGTTGCACCCAGAACTTGACATTTATATACATATGTTTTCCTCCAAAAATGCCTGGTGACCTGTTCTGTAGTGAAATTCAATTCAGTTTCTCAATGGCTCTGTCAGAGTCTTGGGCATCCATTACTGCACTGCATCCAACACACCGGTACCAAATTAAATGACTATTATTTAACTGCAAGAAGGACTTGTTGACATAGTTTACTACTCAGGCTGATACAGTTAAGCAGGAAATATTTTGCAGTAAAAGTTATGAGACTGAGCTCCCAATGGGATTTAATTCTAGGTTTCAGTTTACTGCCTATTGTTCCCCATAACTGGAAGGGTCTTGATGTCAGACATCAATCCCACTTAATTCCAAAATGGCTGCCACACTCTTACCACCAACCACACAACCACCACCTGGCCTGGTGGTGCATCAAACTGGCCTGACAAGGGGAGTCAGGAAAAGGAGGCAGTGACTGGGGGAGCCAGATTTATGTCACCAAACAGCCCAGCAGTTGTTTCATATTCTAGAAATCACAGCTTTATCAAGTGTCCCTTCAATCCATTTGACTTCCAAGGAGAACACCACCAACTTGTCCAACTTAACCTCGAAGCTAAATCCTCCAACTGTGGAACGATTCTGACAAATATCTTCTGTATCCTTTTAGAGATCCTCAGATCTTTCTTGAAGTGTGGTGATAAGATCTGGTTGCAATATTCTAGTTGTGAACAATCACCTCATGACCCATTCACGCCACCTGACAATTCCATGCCACCTCCACTGCCGCTGGCTTTACTTCCAAGAGGCATTTCAAGATGAAAACTAAATTAACAGTCCAACAAACAACTGATGTCTAGTTTATACACAATTGATACTGAAACAACGTCCAGCCATGAAACTTATTCAATGTTTTAAATCACCTCAATTGAAGTAAAAGTCAAATATCTATTCTAATCATATCAAAAACAGCCAAACCTTTTGGGGTCTCTTTAAATTAGCAAATAAAAATGTGAACTTTGCACTCCCTGCCGAGTTGACTGTTTTTTTAAGCTTCTGAAACTCTGCCAAGTTTTCATTTTGACCTCAGCTACAATAACAAGCCTTAGGAAATGTCAGCAAAGAGCTCCACTGCCACAGTAAGAACAGATGTCAATTTTTTTTCTAGCCTATCACAGACGGTCATCAATAAATGCAATACAATAGAATGTTTTTCTTACTCTATCAGCTTCAGGTGAAAGGGTTGGGGAGCTTAAAAAATTAATGCAGATTATGATGCTTAAACATATCCTTTTCATAATATATATGGGATTACAATTTCACACGAACCCTTACAAAGCATTTAGCTTTACTCCAAACATTCATAACCCCCAAAGCGCGAGTTAAGACAGCTGCAACAGTGGAAATAGGGTCTGTTTGAATTCAGGACTAATTTCATACAGCCTGCTGAGCATCAGTTTTCTACTTATGAGTTGCACATCCTAAACCCTTTGTCCTTTTAGAATCTGCATCCAGGTACCACTCACCATTTTTTAAAGGTCACCAGATTGATCAATTTCTGTGAAAATTGAACCCATCATGTTCATTTTCACCCACATAAATATGAAGCGTGCACACATTGCACACCAAGCAATGAACAGCTAACAGACAAGAGTTTTCAATTCATAATACCACATGAATTGTGCACAGCAGATTGATGGGGTGCGGAAAATGTTAGCATTTCAGAGTACTTTGGAGGCATCCGATTTTACATTGAATTCAATGTTAGGGAAAGACAAAGAAAGATCACAAGAAAGTTTGTTTTCTACCTCTTCATTAGAGAAGAAAGAAACAGATGTAAAGATCTTTAAATGGCTGCTAAAATAGAAAGCTCAAATGCAAATGCTCATCATTAACTGTCTGTGAAGTGTCCTGTGTAAAATGCTGTCAGTGCAAATAGCAGATATTTTATTCAGTTATTCATTGTGATATGGTCTTCAACAGAAATGAATTTGACACAGAGTCTGTGCTGCTTTCTGACAGTATCTGACCTTCAACTGCAGACGTTTTATTTTTAGGCTCTTAATTAAGTGGAATAATTCTTCCTTCAAAGATTTTCAATTTTACTTTGTACTATACTATTGTTAACTAAAATCACCCAGACATCCAACCTCTACTCCAACTCATCAACAAGCAAGAAGTAACAGTTCAACCTGTCATCCTGCAAGGACTTCTCTTACAAACTATTTGGAGTTGTGCATCATTGCACCGTAATCGCTTCAGACACTAAACAGAGGAGGCAGCATAAGCCTGGGCTTGCTGTCAATGCAAAAAAGCATTCACTGTTGTCGTGAACAGGCCAGACAATGAATACACCAGAAAATGTGATGTATTTGTAATTTAGCACAATCCTTTTCCTACTCTTTTGTTTCAATTCCTTCAGACAGTTTTTTTACATTCATGAAGTAGAACTTGATATGGTCCAGGCAGATATGCCAATGGATGGCCAAATCATTTGTGCATCATACGCAATCCATCTTGGACTCCCTTGGATTTGACAAAGGTATAATCAGGCCCGTATAAAGGGAACAATTAAGGAGATATAGAGCAAGGATTTGATTGATTGATTGATGTGACATGCACCAAAGTACAGCAAAAAAGTAATAAAATGTGAGGCTGGATGAACACAGCAGGCCAAGCAGCATCTCAGGAGCACATGCTGCTTGGCCTGCTGTGTTCATCCAGCCTCACATTTTATTATCTTGGAATCTCCAGCATCTGCAGTTCCCATTATCTCTGATACAGCAAAAAAGTATTGTTTTGCATGCTCTTCAGGCAGATCATATAATACAAAGTGCATCAATGTAACAAAACAGAGCACAGAGTATAGTGATACAGCTGCAGAGAAGGAGCAGAGAGAGAGAGATCAGAATTAACATTTAAGAGGTCTGTTCGTAACTGCAGGGAAGAAGCTATGTTTAAATCTGTTTACACATGTATTCAAACTTTTATATTTTCTACCTGATGTAAGAAGCTGTAAGAGTATAACCAGAAGACAGTATAACCAGGGTGAAAGGAGTCTTTGCTTATGTTGGTTGCTTTCCTAAGGTAGTTGGAAGTATAGATGGAGTCAGTAGATGGAAGGCTGGTTTGCATGATGGACTGGACTGTGTTCATGACTCTCTATCATTTCTTGCAGTCTTGGGAAGAGCAGTTGCCGGACCAAGCTGTGATACACCCACATAGGATGCTTTCTATGGTGCGCCTATAAAAATTGGTAATAGTTTCCTGGGGAAAAAAGCACATTCATACAGGGAAACTAAGTTTGCAGCTCAATGTTGAATAAGTTTAATGCCACGATCTGCTTTGGGTAAATGATCTAGAAAGCTGCTTGCTACAGTGTTGTACAGGCAGAAAACCTCCTGGTCTAACTAAAAGAGGCTCTTATGTGATCAAGACCTTGTTTAATGAATGTTATACACTAGCGACAAGTTACGTTGATATAGTAGACATTGTTAAAGAGACAACGTGGAGGACCTGGATGTTAAAAAAGAGAAAATAGGAACAGGAGGCGGCCATTTGGCCATTCAAGCCTGTTCCACTATTCAATACGATTACAGCTGATTTGCCAACACAGTAACTTGTTCCCACTTTTGCTGTCTGATCCCTTTAGACCTCAATCTGTCTCACAGCTCTGAGTCCTAAACTTTTTGCCTGCAAGTCCATAACTCTTACACCTTTACAATAACAGGTGAGGGAAGGAAACAAAACCAGAAACTGCTGAAGAAACTCTGCAAGCCTTGCAGCTTCTGTGGGAAGAAAACAGAGTTAATTTTGGAGTTCAACAACTCTTCAATTCACAGATGCTGCCAGACCTGCTGAGTTTCTCCAGCAATTTCTTTTGTTTTTTTTTTCAGATCTTCAGCACCTGCAGTTCTTTAGTTTACTTTCATGGAGATGAAGGGTTGGTTGAATAAATAAACAGCTGCAAAGCATTTTGTTGAGGAGAAGGCCAAAGAAGAGGAAAGATGCAGTAACTCTAATTTAAGGTGAGTGTGAAATGCCAAATAAAATAAACACAATTAAAAGGGAGGTATTCGAGGATGTGACCTATCACCAGGGCTAGGTGACATGAATCTTAGGCCATTAAAGGAGTCTATGGTGAAAATAACAGGTGCTCTGAGCATCATTTTACAACCTTCACTAGACACAAATGAAATACCAAAGATGCTGCAGCTCTCTAAATGAAATTTAACATTATCGAAAAGGTGCAAGACTAGAACAAATAATCATAGATCGCTTAGTTAGACCTAGATGGTGAGCAAGTTACTTGAATGAGCCATGAATTTTGGAAAGACATCGATTAATCAGGGATAATCAGCAATGGCTCTGTTAAGGGAATGTTGTGTCTCACTTTATTGGATTTTCTGAGAAAGTTACAAGAATGACTGATGAGGGTAGTGCAGTGAATATTGCAGACACGGATTTTAGTGAGGTATTTGACAAGGCCCCATGTAGCTGACAGATCAGAAACATTAAAGTCCATGGCATACAGGAACATGTAGAGATATACACCAAATATTGGGTGAGTGACAGGAAACAAAGGGTAATGGCCGATAGATGTTTTTGTGAATGGAAAGGGGTTCCAATGGCATTCCTGTGGGGCTCGGTGTTAGGTCCCTTGCAGTTTGTGGTACATATTAATGACCTAGGCTGAAATGTGGGTGACATAATTGGGAAACAGATGAGACAAAAGTTGTCCACATTGTAAGGATGGCGATAGACTAAAGGATGATAGCAATATTGATTGAATGGCCAGACAAGCAGCAAATGGAATTCAATCTGGAGAGGAACAAGGTTATGCATTTGAGGAGGGCAAGCAAAGTAATAAATGGCAGAGTATTAAGAGAAGCAGAAGAAGTAAGAGATCTTGGGGTGCATGTGCACAGGTCCCTGAAAGTAACAGGACAGGAAGGTAGGGTGGTAAAAAAGGCATACAAGATGCTTTCCTTCACTGGGCACATTGCTGAATACAAGAGTTGGGGTGTAATGCTGGAACTATGTAATTCATTGGTTCGGGCCCAGCCGGGGTTTTGCGAATAGTTTATTGCCTCCAAGTTACAGGAAGGGCATAATTGCTTTTGAGAGAGTATGGAGGAAATTTACAAGAATCTAGCTTGAAAGGTGCAGCTATGTGGGAAGAGTTGACAGATTTGAGTCATTTTCCATCCTTATTGAGGGGCCACTTAATTGAGAAGAAAAAAATAATGAGACCATAAGACCATCAGAAATAGGAACAGGAATAGGCAGTTTGGCCCCTTGAGCCTGCTCGAACATTCAAAAGGATCATGGCTGATTTGCCACTTCTGATATCCACTTTCCTGCCCATTCTGCATAACTCCTTGACTGACCAAGAATCTAACTCAGACTTAAATATACACAAGGACTGTGAGATGGGTTGAAGTATGAGCAAGGAAGTTGCGTTGCAACTGTACAAGGTGCTGATGAGACCACATTTGCGAATTGCGTTAGTTCCTGCATTTAAAAAAAGACCTTATTTCATTGGAGGCAGTTCAGAGAAGGTTCACCCGGATGTCCCCTGGTATGAAGGGATTGTCTTATGAGCAAATGTCAAATAGGTCAGGGCTCTACTGACTGGAATTTAGAAGAATGAAGAGTGGTCTCATTGAAACATACTGAATTCTTAAAGGGTCTGACAGGGTAAACGCTGAGAGGGTGTGGTTAGAGCGGAAAGGGACAAGCTGTTTTCCTTAGGTCGATTACCATGAGCAGAGATTTAAGGTGATTGGCAGAACAATTGCAGGAGACATAGGGGGAAAAATGATACATTCACCTACAGGGTGATGAATAGTGTAATTCACTGCTCAGTTTGCTGGTTGAAGTGAAATCTCTCCATTCATTTAAAAACAATCCTCCCCCCGCTGACCCCACAGGAATTGAAGATGGAGGGGAACTGCAAGTAAAATCTAGGGTTGGACTCACCATTCAGCCTGACCTGTCTGAAATTTTATTGAGGCTAAGAAAATTTTGGCGTGGGCCACCAGTTCCTAGGCCTGTTAAAGCCCTCGCGTTGCCGAGTAATGGACCATCCTGTGGAATTCCCTGCCCTGGTGTTTTTGTGATGGAAGGGGAAGGCCCATGCCACATGGGTAGCTTTAGCTGTGAGGCATGGTGCTTGATAAGACAGATGGAATCCTCTTCTGGGGCTTTTCCTGGGGCCCTTGAGGCACTATTCTGAAGGTAATTTCCCTCTTTAAACTTTACCCATCAGTCTCTGCCCCCTGTCACTAAGAGACCCAAACCCAGACATACAGAGCCTGTCAGCATGGGGAACCACTCACAATCCCAGCCTTAGCCAGCACTGCCCCTGGTGATGTGGGCACTGCAAAGCAGCTGGCAGCCACAACGGGCAAAATGTCCTTGGAACTGCTCCTACCCCTTTACTATAACTTAGCAAAGGTTTTAGACGTAGTTCTGGCATTGGTGCACTGACTGAGCATTTCTGACCAAATTTAGTGCCTTGTTTTTGCTCTGAGCCTGAGGTGTGTGACTTTTGCAATACCACAGCAATGAAATAGAGGTTTGTGCTGTGGGTGACCTCTAAAGGGGATACAGCTTTGGATCTGTATGCAAGGCTCAAGCATGGCTGACTTCTCCCTAAGGTAGGTCTTTCCCCTTGACATAAGGGCATCTTAAAGTAACCAGCACAGATCCCAGCATTAACCTTCTGCCAGGCAGCAATGAGGATCATGAGAGAGTTACCTCTGACCTTTTTTGCTCAGGAATGTGGTGCCCTGTAAAATCCAGCCTTAAATGACTGAAGATTTTGGAACAATTCTGCACTCATGTTAGCAAGTTCCTTCCTAAATCACTTCCTTTAATGGCCCTTTGTGAAATAACTGTTCCCTGAGCGAGTCTCAAATTTGCAGCAGCACCCAACTATGACAATGGTACAGCCAACAAAAATGGGGACAGTATGATACTGTGGTGTTGACAAATGGATTGAAGCTATTGAAGGATTTTCTCTCCAATTTGTTGCCTAAACAAACCACAATGAGGAGTTAACAGGTGTGGACACCAATACACTGAATACACAGGTTAAATACACTACTCAAGTAAACTGCAATTCTTACTGTGGGAACAGAAGCGTAATGTTATGCTACTGGCCCGATAATCCAGAGACCCACTGCACACATGATTTAGAGACACAAGTTCAAATCTCACCATGACGTCTACAGAATCTAACTTTCGCTGATTTAACAGCTAGAGTTATGGAGTCCTATAACAACAGAAAGGGCCTTTCAGCCCATCAAGTCTGTGCCGGTCAGATCTTGACTAATAAGTTAGTCAAGCTAGTCTCAGTAATGGTGACTATACAACTGTTGGATTGTCATCAGAACCTACCTGGGTTATTGATGGCCTTCATGAAGGGAAATCTACTGTCTCTACCCAGGGTGACTTGTCTGTTTCAGAGCCACAACAATGGGGTTGATTTAACCACCCTCTGTAATAACTGAAAAGCCACTCAGGTGTATCCAAGGCACCAAGTCATCATTTCACAAGGGGCAATTTGAGATGCACAGTAAATGCCAGCATTATCAGAGCTGCCCATATCTCCTGTATCTCCAGAAATAAGATACAGTCTGATGCCATTCCTTTTACTGAATTGAAGATACTGAGACAATTTCCAAAGTGCATTATCTTAAGGTAATTAATCACGTCAATGTGTTATTGAGGGGAAACATTAAAAAAAAGAGAGAAAAAAATAATGAACTATCAAATTATGGGATAGTAAAGCTATTACCTGACTGTGAGGATGATGGCTATTTATTGAGAACTTCTTGATGCAAAGTCAATTAAGACACATTTGACCTATAATAACAGCCACATATTTCAAACATCTAGCAGCTACTGAAATGATAAAAGAAGAACTGATAAGATATTTGAATCACATATATGTTATAAGTCATTTGTCCTTAAATCATTGTTAGAAATAGCTTGCTTAAAAAGATTTTATCAAAATATCAATGGTAATGTTGTGATACTGTACCAGCAATTCTAATAGTAGCAAAAAAGGAAGAAACATCTCATTAAATGAGAAACCAGCAAAGCAGCCTTGCAGCAATGTGTATGCTGCTGTTCAGTGTTGTAGCATAGCTTACTAATTAAAGTCAGAGGCTCCCTGTAACAAAGCTATCAGTATTGCTCTTTGAGTAATGATAATAAAGATATTAAAATTTATCACATTCACTCTTTTCATTTTATTTGAACACAATTATCATGGATGTCATTAATCATTTCACACCAATTTCAAACACCAAACACAGAAGGCAAGGCAGTAAGTGATCCTTCATTTGTATATCACAGTAAGATGCAAAGGAAGTTTGCACTTTACAGTTCAGTTCCCGATGCAGGCTCTGTTTCAACTTTCAGTTTGTGCACCAGTGGGGCAGCTGCTTTTATGTCAGACTTTCTGTAACCTTCTCTCAGGGTTTGGCATTCAATAGGCGGTGACCCTAAAGGATAATTTCAAAGAAAAGCATCCTCACATCAGCGCGGCCACCAGTGTTCAATTAACAACTGCTAACATGGTAACAAAGAATAAGAAGCAGGTAGAAAGAGAATCAATAGAGGAAAATCAACAACACCACAAAGGAATGAGCTATTTGACCTCAACCTCAAGACACTACCTATCAGCAATGCATCTGATCATGATGGAAGAGGTCACCACCTAGACCTTGAGGAGGATTAGTCTCACATTCTTATTGAGAACACCCTCTATAATATTAAGTAGTACTACAATCATGCCACATGAGATAGAAAAGGAAGAGATTAGCAGCTCCAAATTGGTATCAGAAGTGCGAATGGAACCCAAGCAGACTGGTAAGACAGAAACCAGCATGGTTGTTCTTTTTGGGGAAAGTTTATTGACTTACTGAGTTTTCTTGCTCTTATAATATTCCCTGAGTCAAAGTGTTCCAAGTTATATGTGGTATGAGACAATGAATATACTTATATACAAGGACCGTTTGAGGACTCTGGGTCTATACTCAATGGAGGTTAGAAGGATGAGAGGGGATCTAATAGAAACTTACAGAATACTGAATGGCCTGGGCAGAGTGAATGTTGGGAAGATGTTTCCATTGGCAAGAGAGACTAGGACCCAAGGGCACAGCCTTAGAGTATAGGGGAAACCTTTTAGAACAGACATAAGGCAAAACTTCTTCAGCGAGAGTGGTGAATCTATGGAATTCACTGCCACAGAAGGCTGTGGAGGCCAGGTCATTGAGTATATTTAAGAAGAGAGATAGATAGGTTGTTGAATGTCAAGGGTTACGGGGAGAATGGGGTTGAGAAACTTATCAGCCATGATTGAATGGTGGAGCAGACTCGTTAGGCTGAACGGCCTAATTCCTGCTCCTGTGTCTTACAGACTTTTGGTAAAATGCTCCACCTGTTTCTCTTAACCTGAACAATTACACAACCAAACCTTACCATGTGATTGACTAGGCATTAACGAGCAACAATAGAATTACACTGCACTGCAATCTGTAACTTGATGGATTGGTTATTCATTAATCCTCATACGGGCAAAATTCTAAAATATCTGTATTGTGGCAGCACCTTCACCTGTCAGAATTCAATAATCCTATTAACATCTTGTCAAGGAGGTCAGAAGCAACTAGTGAGGATGCACGCCATTCCCTTCAACATAGATAAACTGTACAATGAGAGTACAATAATGTTGGAGCTCCATTACGGGAAAATGCAACTTTAAATGAAACAACTGTAAGAAAAACAGATGTTCCCATGTCAGCTAAAGCAAAGCAGTTGGTATGTTCTGTCCAACATTTCTTGCCAGAGAGAAAAATTTAAGCCATGTACCTTGTAAGTTGCAATATTTTATAATGCAAAATTATTTCAGTCACAAATAAGAGAACTTTTAAAATAAGTTAAATTTAAATGTCAAATATGAAATGTGCTAACTCATTTAACTTACCTCTGGCTCATTGCTTCTCTCACTCTACAAACCTTCCAACTGCCATTGATTAAACATTCAACTGCCACACACCTTTCTCCCTGAATCTCCCTCATGTCAAACCTCCCATTCCCTGCTTCCCTCTCTTGAAATCTTGCTGTGGACAATAAAGCAAAGTGCTTAAAAAAGGGTGATATAAAATTGGAATTAACTCGATAACATTTATCAAGCTCATTGAGCAAGCTTATACAACTGGGCTACTAATACTGAAAGTCATCATTCAGCACCAAAAACTATACTTGAACTACGTTGGAAAGTGG
The DNA here is from genome assembly GCF_030684315.1 of Stegostoma tigrinum. Lineage (NCBI taxonomy): Eukaryota > Metazoa > Chordata > Chondrichthyes > Orectolobiformes > Stegostomatidae > Stegostoma > Stegostoma tigrinum. The sequence goes on from NC_081375.1 coordinate 20,417,819, forward strand.
ATCTATTTTAGCTTTCACCTTCCTTACTTCATTTTATCTTGTCATTCTGTCCAACTTTCTCAAAAAGATAATGATTAACCAACCATAGGATTTATCCTATTAGAATCCTCTTATTAGGGAGTTCAGATCAATGCAACTGTTCCAAGGGTGACTGGCCTGAGCTTTACCTCAGTTCAGATTTCTTTTTAAATCGAGGAGAGTGAAGAGCATCAGGATAAAGTTAAGGCAACTAGATATTTAGTGACACACTTGTTTCATAATGCCCAAATTCAATTTTATGGCCTCTGCATTGTGTACAGAAGAGAAAAGAAAGCAGTCCTTCTCTGGTGCACTTGTATTCCTCAGAGACCAGTTCAATTCATATCCACTTTCATTCTTCATTAGCTATGATGCAGCATATGTGGAGATCCTTCTAAGCTTTGGCTGGCTGAAGTTCAATAACTTTAAACAGGCAAAAACAAAAGGGTAAGGATCTTCTTATAGTTGAGATCAGAATCAACTAAAGGGAAATTAACCCTCTTCAAATCTGTAGTCTTTGTCACACTGCATGGTAGATCACTTGAAGGCTTCACAGCTTAACTCAGTCTGCAGCTCTCAATATCAAGAACTTCATTTAAAATTCTTGTATGCCCTTTCTTCAGAAACCCATTAATATTTATTCTCCACAAACTGCACAATGCGTAAGAAGCTAACACGCAGCACCATGGTTACAGGACAGAAATACGTTCCTCACACCCTCAGCTCCACAAACAACCAAGTTTCAGTAATGCTTCAGTTATTCCAGTTCCCTCCCCCCACCCCCATCTCTGATGAAGGGTCTAGGCCCGAAACGTCAGCTTTTGTGCTCCTGAGATGCTGCTTGGCCTGCTGTGTTCATCCAGCCTCACATTGTATTATCTAAGTTTCAGTAATGAACCTGTTTCATTACCGACTGCTGGCTAAGAGCCATGTTAATCCCCTACAATCCTGCAACTTGCATTAGATCTCTGTCAAGCAACTTTGCTATTCCTTTCTCTCTTTTAGCTGCAGTGAGCACAGATTCCGATATCAGCTGACTGTGCTCAAAAACGCCTTAAGTGTCAGCAGGGACCGTCTTTAAAAAAGGATGTTCTCAGTTTTAAGAGTTAGAAAGAACTTAATATTTCATGTCAACAAAAAGTTTTAGTGCCTACCACTTTTAATTTCAGAAACATCTATTTCAAACTTTTCTTTTAAAATAAGTGTTCACTTATCCTGTAGGAGTTTCCATAATTTTCCTTTTACTATTCCCTTTACAAAACTCTATAAATTTAATCCTGAAGAATTAAAGTGAGGTTCCTGAGTTGTGATCCATGAACTACAGTTCTCCATGACCTTTTCACAAATCCAATTTTACCTGTCAATGGTGTAGTCATATATCATTCATTCAAAAAAAAAAGGGGGTCCCGAGGGTCCCTTGAAAATACAAGTGATGAATAGCGTGTCAGACCAGGTTGACTTAGCATTACGAGAATTGCACTGCTCCTCCTTGAGGCTTTTCCTCACCTGACTGATGTTGTGCTACTACAAAGCTGAAAAAAGTCTTCATTTTTGTCTATTGCTCCCAACTCACTCTGGAGGTTTCAGGCTAGTCCACGTCCCACAATTTGATCTGAAAACTCTGCTCCCATTTTGGCAGCTGTGTCAAATTCTACCACAGATCGGAGGCCAACCCACAACCTTCTAAAACAATCATTAACAGAAATTCTCACTAAACAACCCACAACATCAAAACTTTCCGCACTTTCCATATCTCCCAAAGTTTAACCTGTAAGAAAAAAGGATTTGAAACTGTATCTCCGCCAAAAACTAATCGGTTCATTCTTGGACCATGCCCCTTCTGTGCACCATGTTTCATCTGCCTAGTAGTTGCTGAACAAATTTACAGATCAACAGAAAGCATAACCTCTGACCACGTTCAATGACAGAGTAATAACTAAGATGCATGGACTCAAAGGGCCAAGTGGCTTCCTTCAATGCCCTTATAACTGTATGACTCCAGGGTGAACTCCCTTCATTAGGGAGTCGGTTAGCTCAGTTGGCCAGTTTGGGATGCAACGTCATGCCAACAGCATGGGTTCAATTCTCACTCCAGCTGAAGTTACCACGAAGGAATCTCTTTCTCAACCTCCACCTTTCACCTAAGGGGTGATAACCTTCAGGTTAAACCATCACGTTTTGTCATTAAGAGTTCCTTCCAAGCAACAATTGAATCCATCTAATCAATCAGCAAAGAATCAGAAAGAAGCTTATTTACAAAAACACCATTGGTTGGGATATTTTAACAGAAAGCAGTTTGTGTAAAGCAGAAGAGAATGAGCTACTGGTTGCAGTAACTCAGACAATGAGCTCCTTAGCACTGATGTGTGAAAAATAATCCCTATAGTGAAGCCACCCAATGCATGCGGACTTTATTTTGAAAGCACAATACTGAATACGGCAATACAAACCTACATAAATTTCAACTACATTATTTGTATAAAGTATACATATAAAACTTCTACATCATAAGTGCTGATTCAATTTATTCTGTTTTCACAAGAAGAAAAGTTTCTTTACACAATCTTGTCTGGTCCGAAAAAGCACTCAAAATTGAGCAATCCTAATTTTGACAAAGTTAACAGCGCTGTACTGATGCACAACAGGGTTTCAAGTGTGTTCTGTAACGAAAACATTTGTGATTAAATTTATAATGGGGTAAAATAAAACTTGCATCTAAGAAAATCTCTCAATTGCTTGAACCGCTTCTGCAATCTCTTCCAGTCCTATGTCTTTTCAAAGTAAACTTTTCAGCCAACTCCAGCCCTCTCCCTGATTTCACTCTAATGCAGGCCTGCCCATGACTAAATTAAGAAGATATTTGCTACATAGAATACACTGTTTGTGCATAAGATATAATGAACTGGGATCCCACATAATGCCGCTACTTCTGTAAATACAAGGTGCTCTTTATGAAATACTCTGTTTTGCTGTCGTTGTCTTTCTGTGCACTTAAAGACATGCAAATATTCAACAACATTATCTAACAAGGATACAGTTATTGACGGTTTGCAATTGGGGCAGGAGATATGCTTAGTCTATTTAATTCTACACAAGGTTCAATTAATGAGGTGTCATGTTACACATTTCAAGGGGAGTGTTGGAGGAAATTATCATTTAAATTGAGATTTTTGCCCTGAGCTGGGCTTTTATACAAGACAAAACTCCTATTAGTTTGTTCCATAGTCTGCAATGATGCCAGGTATAATAATGAAAAGATCTTGATGAAATGCTAGGTAATTGCAAGTTAAACAAAGCAGCACATTAAAATTAATGTTTTTCAGCATTACTGAAAAAACAAATGACTGTTTCGAGACAATAATTCTGAAAATTAATTTCAATATTTAATTTGTTATCACATCTCAAGGTTGTAGATTTTACCTTTGAAAACCATTTGTCTACACAATTTTACATTTCCCAGATGCTACAAGGATGTTTAGAGAAACGTAGTTTCAAGTTTGCAAATTAGTTTTTATTGTTATTTAAATACACCCTCTGATTTGTATTGCGCTAAACAGTTCAAAACATAAACAGCTCAAATTAAAATCAATGTTTCTGAGTTCCCTCTTGTGTTTCCATAATAATGAGCCATAATGTTAACCACAAACTGAAGAGTATCTGTCTGATCTTTCCATTTCTTTGTCCATTTATGGAGAAGTATATTGACTGGTTCTGCAAACCTGAATATATCAAATGATTGAGTTAGCTGCTGCAACAAGTTTTAAGTGAGTTTTACACTGTGAAGGCTTCTTTCACTTTTGTAAGGCCTGCATTTGACAGCATTTCTTTGTCTGCGGCTTCTTTTGACATTGCTAGCCTATTCACTGATATATAACTTAAGAAAGCGAGCGACATTCACTCTAGGTTATTACATTATGGCAATCTAAAGGTGCCATTGGTGTCAAAATATGTTTACACTGAATGCATGAACTGAGCATTATGGGTATTAACTTCTGTTTTTCTGACAGTGTGCGTGTCCAACTGGTTAGGGCTTAGGACAATAGAGACACAGTACCTTTAATTAAGGAATTATTTAAGAATACTCGAAATATATATATATATACTTACTATACAAAATATTAAAACCTGTAGTTAAATGTAGAAATTGCGGAAGGCTCTCCAAACTTAAGGAAAAAGTATTTAACTACACAAAGTTGAGAGGTAGGTCAGATAAGTGAACAAACTGTAAATAATGGTTAAGAGGTCAAAAATGAGGAAGAAATGACAGTACAAGAAAGAGCGAGCTAGAATGAAAAATGGGTAGCAAGGCCTCCTACAGGTATTTAAAAAAGGAAAAGAATAAGTAATGTGAGCGTTAATCCTCCAGAGATTGAGAAGAGGGAGTGAACCATGGATAATAAAGGAAATAGCAAATTAAATGAACCATTATTATGCTTCTGTCTTCACTATAGAGATATTAAAAAATCCAATAACAGCTATTAATGAGGAGGTGGAAAGGAAAGAAAATTAGTGAAATTCAAACATGAGGGAAGCAGTATTAAGAAAATTGATAGAGCTGAGGGTTAACAACTCTCCAGTTCCAGATGGATTTCATTCTATTGTCTTATAATAGTTAGCTAATGAGTAAGTAGGTGTGTTGGTTTTAATTTTCCCAACTTCAGGCAAGATTGCATCTGACTGGAAAGTAGCAAACATACCCCTTCTCTTCCAGAAGTGAAGTTAGCAGAACACAGGAAACTAAAGAACAGTTGTTTCGCTTGACGTCAGTCACGTGTAGATGTTATAGTTGATCACTGAAGAGATTAAAGCTGCTTTAATTTGGAAAATCCCAAAGTGAAAAAAAGGATGAGTCAGCCAATTTATTGAAGTCGTTTGAAGGATTAACATGAGTAGCGGATAAAGTGGAGCCTTTGGACATACAATAACAGCATTTCTAGAAGGCATTTGATAAGGTACCACCAAAAAGTTGACTGTGGAAAATAAAAGCTAAATAAAAATTATGGGAAGGTAACATATTAGAGTGGATAGAAGATTGGATGGCAGAAAACAGGCAAGATGTCGAAAAGAAGCTTTGCCTAATCAGCAGCATATGATGAGTGGAGTCCTCAAGTGATTTTGCCTTGGCCCTCGATATTTTGCAATCTACACCAATAACTTGCATCGGGGAAGTAAAGACGCAGGAGGTAAATTTGCATTGAATATCAAAATAGATAGAAAAGCAAGCGTGAAGAAGACATAACGGAGTTGACAAGGAATCTAGATAGGCTTAGTGAATAGAGCATAATGTCGGAAAGTATGAAGTTGTCCACTTTGGAGGAACAATGCAGAATTCCATGATATAAAGGAATGCAGGTATTCTCGTGCATGAATCGCAAAAGATTAGTATAAAAGTACAGCATGTAACTGAGAAGGCTAATGGGATATTATCCTTTATTACGAGAGGACTTGAACATAAAAGTGACGAGAAGAAACAAACAAAGCAACAGAAACTGCTGGAGAAACTCAGTAGATCTGGCAGGATCAGTGGAGAGAGAAACAACGTTAAGATTTCAAGATTTCTAGTGAGGCTTCCTCAGAACATTTGAACCTTGGTCTGTGCTGAGTTAACCAGTCTCATCTAATAATGTCAGGTCTAAACCTTTGACAGCGGGGGCAAGTGGCTGGAGATCAGTCTCTAATTTCAGGTGAGGACCGAATTGGTTGCCTGTGATTCTTTCCTCTGTTTTTGAAGCTTGTTTTGAAAATTATATGGGCATTTTGGCCACTCTTGCAATTCAAGATCACTCATTTTGTTCACGGTACACACTAAGCAAAACATAAGTAAGGCAACAATTGTTAGAACAAGCACTGACATGGTCACAAGTACCTCAGCATTTGACTGTCACTTTGATTCTTTGGCTGCTTCTTTAGTCTTTGAGTGTGTTAGTGATATTTTGAAGTTATTGTTAAAATGTCAAAATAACACAATGTACCAACGAACACAGCAAAGTTGATTTTTAACTCAAAAGGTCATCAGCATGATCAAATAATTGGAGTTTGTGATTTTCAATTAAGAACATAATAAACCCAAGAAGTATTTGCGATTATTATTACCAAGATATTTTTGGCATCTTCATCACTAACAAGTGTAGCTCTTTTAATGGCATTGATCTTCAGCATATTGAATGCTACAAGATAGCAGGGTGACAGAGAAATGGTGTGTACAATGTCTTATAACTGGTCCCTTCGTATTATCAGACATCTGAAGCACTACAAAATAATCAACAATATATACTATTTGAAGAGAGAAGAATGTAAAGTCTGAATAATCAATTTCAGCAGAGGTCACACAAAGCAGTATTATGGGTAATTAAATGAACAATAAAGGGATTTCAGAAATAATCTCCTGAATAGCTCCAAGGAAAATGTAAAAGTCAATTAGCAAGCTGTGAAAATGACTGAAGAAAAATCACTTAAATTGCAAAGGAGATAAAACAGAATGTAATCAAACTATCTCTGTATCCAGAACAGAAATTGCTGGAAATTCTCAGCAGGTCTGGCAGCATCTGTGAAGAGAGAGCAGAGTCAATCGTTCGAGTCCAATATTTGGACCAATTCTGAGGAAGGGTCACTGGACCCACAGTGTCAATTCTGCCTTCTGTCCATTGATGCTGTCAGACCTATTGAGTTTTTACAGCATATTTTGCTTCAGCTTCTGCTTTCCAACATCCGCAGTTCTTTCATTTCTTTAAAACTGTTGTAACTGTTATTTTTGGGGGGGGCGGGGGGGGGAGGTGTGGCGTTGGTCGAGGGGTGGGGGGGAGGAGTGGTTGGACAGATCAACAGCACACAGTAGTAAGTGATGGTATTCAACCCAAAGGCTAATGCTGGCTATTAGGGAATGGCAAAGGTATCGTCATACTTTTGCACAATGTAAGCTTATGTCACCTGTCATGCAAATGTATGTAACGGGAAGAGTAATTTCACAGCAGTTCTATGATGAGAAGCAGTAACTTATACAAAAATTAAAACAATGAGTGGTGAACAGAATATTCTTGACGGGCTAATGATTCTTCTCCTTCGAACACCTACAGCATAGAATGTGCACACTGCGCTCATTCTGTCTGTGCCAAATCTCTGGAGGGGCACCTCACCCAGCTCCTTTTCCCTGCACACCAACATATATTTTGATAAATATTGCACTTTGGTACGGAGACAACTTGACTGAAGACAATATCTAGCCTGGAGGAGTAACCAAGTGACAGAACTCAAGATTTTCTCTTTTCAAAGCTCCTGAGAAATCTGGCTTTTATTTTGCAAACTCTGGCCTATTAAAATTTGTAATGCTGCTTATCTTACTGACAGAGTTCTTCATTCGGAACCCAGGCGAGGAAAATGGAGTTGTGATATTACTGCAAACAACTGAAGATTTTCATACCATGAAAGAGCAGCTATGGCATGAAAGTGATCACTCAGCTTTCAAAACAGTGCATGCAAATACTAATGAGATCCATACTGCAATGGACAATTGTGGAAAAAAAATTCTGTCACTTAACAAAGTTTGCAAAGTATTTATCCACCCTTATTTAATACTGACTAAAACCAAGAGCATGAAACGACTTGAGTTTTGATTCAGGATGATCCATTTATATGTTTTACGCATGTTTTAAACTAGTGGCTTAGACTTTCCTTAGGAGAATGCTTGACAAAATAAGCTGCAAAAAGTGTCGCATTTCCAGCAGGAGTTTCTTTGGTTTTAGTAAGCATGTTAAGCACTCAGCAACTGGAAGATGATAATACTACTGAGATCTTCAACTGATGCAACAAGTTCACAAACATTTACAGTATAAAGGCCATGGAAAACTAACAAAAACAACCAAATAAAGTGAAATTGTCTCCAAGGACATGGAGGTGGTGGTGATGGCTAAAAGTGATGTGTCTTCAATTTTCCAATGTTTAGCTGGATTAGAGTGAGAACCAACAGTTTTTGATGTAGAACAGTTAGGACTGGTTGTAAGAGACTCCAACACTTGTCCATCATGCACACTGAAATACTGTGATATAAAACAAAGAATTGAGGATGCTGGAAGTCTGAAACAAAAACAAAAATTGCTGGAGAAACTCAGTAGGTCTGGCAGCATCTGTGAAGAGAAAGCAGAGTGAATGTTTCGCGTCCAGTGACTGAAGATATGCACTGAAGTCTGCATCCTTTGGATGAGCAAGTGAAGAAGGTGGCAATAAAGGGGAAATAACTGACTTGAAAAACAATAAATTATCAATTACAAACAACAGTCTCCGCAGTAGGATGCAAAATTCACTGGAAGTCCCCAGCAGTTCGGGCAACACTCATGCTGGTAATCAGACAACCCTGTCCCTGACACAATTTCAAAGTGACAGCTGATATGAAATCTCATGTCTGACACCAACTGGCATCTTTATTTGTGAACCATCGCAAAAACTATTCAAATTAGATTCCTGACATTAAACTGCATTATCAGGAGGTTGAGGTGACATGAGAGGTTGAAACAAAATGCACTGATGAGTTGCTCCACGAAAGAGCTTTCTGTCAGCCTGCTGACAACTATTTCTGGCAGCAGACAAATTCTGAAGAAATCTATTTACAATTCTATTTACCAATCCATTTGTTTTTCTTTGAACAAAAGACCCCATTCACATATGTTGTCAGATCAAATGAGTCTTCACTTTTCTGTCTTTTTAAAAAATGATGCCTGGCTCTCAAACACAACTTTTCTGTTACTGACATTTCTTTTACTGTCCATCCCACCTTCCAGAATGTCTCACAGCAGTTTAGCCTTGATTCAAGCTTAGACATTACATGCTCATGTGGTCTCTCTCGTTTGAAGCATCAGTGACCTGAAAAGAAGCTAACAGCAACTCTATTACCTTAAAAAAAACAGCAAAATTCTGCAGATGCTGGAAAGCTGAAATACCAACAGAAAGTGATTAAGAAACTTAGCAGGTCTGGCAATATCTTCTTTGGAATAGAAAGGAGCTGGAAAGTGGTGGTTTTCCTGTGAGTGACAGAGGGGGGAAGAAGAGTGAGTGGAACAGATTGTGAGGGTGCTCAGACCAAAAGACAAAGAGATTGACAATAACAGCAAAGGAGTGATAGAGATGTACAGTGGGTGTACATGAAATTGTGAAAGAGAGAACACAGGTACAGTCTGCAGAAAGGCACATCCAGAACGCACAGTGAGAGAGAGAGAGAGAGAGAGAGAGAGAGAGAGATAGAGAGAGAGAGAGAGAGAGAGAATTTTCACAGGATGAGGGCTTCGCTGGCTCGGCCAGTATTTAATGCCCAGAGGGAAGTTCAGAGTCAACCACATTGCTGTGGGTCTGGAGTCGCATGTAGGCTAGACCAGGTAAGGATGGCAGTTTCTTTCCCTAAAGGACATTAGTGAACCAGATGGGATTTTCCAACAATTGACAATGGATTCACGGTCATCGTTAGATTCTTAATTCCAGATATTTTAGTGAATTCAAATGCCAACATCTGCCATGGTGGGATTTGAACCCCAGTCCCCAGAACATTATCTGGGTCTCTAAATTAACAGTCCAGTGATAATACCAAGAGACCATCACCTCCCACATGTATGTGCGTGTTCATGTGCAACTTATTATTGACTCCTAGAGGCTGCACAGGGCCTCAGCAGCAAATGAGGTGTTGTTTCTCCAGTCTGTGAGAGCTTTGTGGGAACACTGTAGCAGACCCAGGATGGAAACATTTGCATAGGGTGGCAACTGTGACAACAATCACAGGGCCATAACTTCCCACCTTCCCAGCCAACGAAAGAGTAACATGCGTTCACAAAGTGAGAGCACATCTATCTTTGGAGTAAAATAGGTCAAGGCTTCAGCTTTCCCAACCTCCTTTGGGAAGTAAAACTCCGGCCCATGGGAGTCTGCAAAAGACAGCTTCAGTAAACTGGCAAAAAAAAGACTGGCAGATGAAGTACAACATTGTAAAAATGGGAGATTATCCATTCAGTATAAAAGCTAGAAAGGAAATTATTATTTAAATGGAAAGGAACCACAGAATGCTGTGCCACATAGGCATCTGGGTGTCCTCAAACATGAAGCACGTAAAGTTGAAGTGGAAGCACAGCAGCTAATTAGGAAGACAAGTAGAATGGAATTGATTATAAGGGGCATGAAGTGTAAAAGCAGGAAAGTCTTAGTGCAAATGCACAAAACACTGCTGAGACAGCAGCTAGAGGACAGAGTACAGTGCAGAATCTTTACTTAAAAGAATCATATACTTGCATTGGAGAATGTTCATTAAAGGATCCCGAGATGGATTCTGGAGGAATTTTATGAAGAAAAGCTGAACTGGAGCGCCCAAATTGTTGGAATTCAGAAGAATAATAACTGACCTTTCTTGTATAAAATCCAGAGAAGACATGACAGTGTAGGTGCTGTTAGAGGATATAATGCCTCATGAGCAAATGAAGCAAGTATTTAAAAATAAGGAAACTCCCATTTAAGTGAGAAATGAAGAGGAATTTCTTCTCTCAACAGGCCATGAATTCTTGAAATTTGCTACTCCAGAGGGCAGGGAACCTGGGTCATTCAAGGTTTGGTGAGACAGATCCTTGATTTACAAAAAAAATCAAATATATGGGGAGGCAGGCTGGGAAGTAGAGATTTTTTCTTTATTTGTCCACAGGTTGAGGTCGTCCCTGGCTAGGCATGATTTATTGCCCGTCCCTAAATGCCCAGAGGGCAGTTAACAGTCAACCACTTTGCTGCTGGTCTGGAGTAGGTGTGATACTGCAGTTTGTGGTGGTTTGCTGTGAGTAAATTGGCTACCATATTTCCTTCATCACAGCGACAAACTCATTCCAAATGTATTTTATTTTACTCCATAGCCAATTGCCTGATCACTTCGAAACACATTTTACTTCAATGACAGAGGAGAGAGAGACTGCTGTTGTGAGAAGGATACAGACAGTTTACAGAGAGATATTGATAAGTTAAGCAAGTGGGCAAAAAGTTGACAAATGGAGAGTTTTATGTGGGAAAACATAAACTTGTTCATTTTGGAAGGGAGAATAAAAGAATGGAGTATTATTTTAGTGAGGAAAAACTGCAGAAAGCTGCAACACCAAGGAACTTGAGAGGCACTTGTGTACAAAAAAGTAAACCAGCACACAGATGCAGCAGGTAATCAGGAAGGCCAATGGAACGTTGGCCCTTATTCCAAGGGGGTTGGCGATTAAGACGAAGGAAGTGTTTCTGTAACTGTACAATGTGCTGGTGAGACCACATCTGGAGTACTGTGGGCAGTTTTGGTCCCATTATTTAAGGAAAGATATAATTTCATTGGAGAAAGTTCAAAGAAGGCACACTAGAATGATTCCTGATCTGGCGGGATTGTTTTATGAACAAAGACTAAACATTTTGGGACTCCATTCACTGGAATTTGGAAGAATGAGAGGTGATCTCATTGAAACAAAACACCATTCCTAAGGGGCATGACAGGGTAAACACTGAGAAGATAAGTTCTTCCCTTGGGGAAGTCTAGGACCACTCCATAATGCAAGATGGTAGAGAGTAGGATGCTGGAGTCGGAGCTCCTCTGCTCGCCAGGCCCTTTCCCCTTTCCGTTCTCTTCCTTCTCCACTTTGTAGCTTTTCTTTTCTTTCCCATCCCACTCACTCCTGCCCTAACTGGAGTCGGGAAGTGCTGCAAGCTCAGGCCGAGTCCCGCAGCAGAACAGCCTACGGCAGAGTGAGGACAGTCCAAATCCCGCAGTGGAGGGGAGCAAACTGGCCAAGTCCCGTGATGCAGGGAGTGTGGGACCAGTCTCCCGTATTTGTATCTTCCTCCAGGTGCTTCAGTTTCCTCCCACAGTCCAAAGATTTACAGGTTTGGTAGATTGGCCATGGGAAATACAGGGTTACTGGGTGGGGGGAAATGCTGTTTGTAGGGTTGGTGTTGATTTGATGGGCTGAATGGCCTACTTCCATGCTGTAGGGATTCTGATTTAGTCTATGTAATTTGTCTTCTGAGGATGATAAGATCGCTATAAAATTGTGACATGTGGAATGTTTTAAGACTACATTAGTAAATAAAGAGTATTTCTTCAACGTGAAAAATAAACTCTGTTTCTCACTTCACAGATACTACCTGACCTACTGAGGGAGGTTTTACAGCATTTGCTGTTTTTAGTTCAGAGTTGAAAACAACTGCCTCAAGTGCAATGATCTCACTTCATGATCGATTACAGAACATTGAAAAATCTGGTCTTTAAAACAGACATCAAAACCAAAACTTTATTTTTTCTTGAACATATCTAAGAAAAACCTTGGAGCCATTTGTGTGTTTTTTTTTTGGCCGGATGAGAGGTTTGCAATGCAGCGTGATGTCAACAGTGTAGATTGAATTCCTGCACCACGAAAGACTCTCCTTTTCAACTTCTTCCCTTGCCTGACCCTCAGGTTAAACCATTACCAGTCATCTCTGTCTTTTCAGAGAGCAGCCATATAACGGGGTTATTGCATATACAACAGTATCAGGCCTACTGAGTCTGATGCCTTGAAATTTGTTTACAACACTAACTTTTCACAAGATTACAATATTACACACTTATACACAGAGGTTGGGTTCCATTCATACTGATGTTACTGTAAATTACATGTACAAAACAGACTAACCATGCTGACTCCAATACACAAAGGGAATGATTTTTACACCTTACGATGTAATACAATTATGTTAAAAGTAAAATACTGTCTAATATAGGATCTATTCTATAATACCACATGCTGACCTAGAAGCCCACTGGAGGTTACATTTATATTAATAACATCTGCCTGAACACACCCATGCATAATGGAGTCATGCATTTCAACAATGAGAAGTCAATTTATAAACATTTACCTTACTTGGTGTATGCAACAAATTAACCATTAATTTTAGAGAATAATATTTAGACATTCTATTTGGAAAAAATAAAAGCAATGTGCTGAAATTAGTTTGCAGTTACAATTTGTCATTTGAACACTATCAACTGCGCCTTTTTCAAAGATGGCTTTTTAACTGAAATCTATCTCAAGCGTCTATTCATTCTAAGTTTAATAACCGAGCAGATAGCTATTAAGAACTAATCATATCATTTTATGGTAGAAAATAATTTAATGGTATTTTTTGCTGCTTAGATCGATGTCAGTGTTAAAGAAATAAAATATTGTACATTATTTTTATCGCAATGGATTTATACTGCAGAGTAAAAAAAGACTTTGATCTGAAGCTATGAATGTCCTTTGCAGCTCTTGGTACTGATAAGGAATTACTGGCTTTCATCTCAACCAGATGTCATTTTGTTTGCCAGTTCTGAGTGAAGGTGAAAATGCCCTTTTGGAAAGGAATATATTGCCTAGCAACAGTGCAAGCAATCTCCGATCATACGACCCAGTGTCAAACAAGTATGGGTTTACGATAAATGCTTATTATTTGATAAAGCAATCTGAAGTAAACATTTGTAACTGAAAGTAATACACAACGTCCAAGCTGGGGAAGAAGACAACTTCAAAGCAGGGTATTGGGAGACCTTTTCTCAATAATGCCTAATGCTCAAAGTAGCCTGAGGAGTGCTCTTTGGCACAGTTTCTGTCAAAATGAAGCACAGAGATTCCAAGTTTAGCAAGGATAATCAGCAGACAGCTGCTGAACTAGTCCATTCAGTTGCTGATATTTTAACAAAGCATAGCTTCAGGTGTGTCAGTCTCTCATGAAGATGTTTACTTTGCAAAGCAATACAAATTGTAAATAGCTACGTATATCAAACAATTCATTACAGTGATCTGGGAATACAGGAAAATCATACAATGGCTGCTACCAGTGGGAAGTTGTCAGGCCGAGAGGAAAGGCAATAAGGTAGGTGGGTGCAAGGAGAAGGAAGATAGTGAAAAAGCCAGAACAAGTGACCAGAGGAAATATTTTGACACTTTGCCTCAACATAAGTATTGTCTGGGTAATGGTTAAAACCCCATTTTCTCAGCAGCACCTGGTGGAAATGCGGTGGTGGGTAGAAGAAGCAGTCAGCAGCAGACAGCATTACAAGCAAAAAAACCCAATGCAATGTTGAGAAGGGCAGGCAAGGACAGGAGGAGAGGAACAAGAAAGGACCAAGGACAGAAAGAGAAGCTCAGACATTCCTGGTCCCATATGAACTGTGGACACACTAATCTAAGTCTTTTTGGGAGATGTATTGCACACAGAGTCGAGCTAAAATCAGCAACTCTCAGCTACACAGGAAGAAAGCAGCAGCAATAAAATCCCTGCAGCAGCTGCCTTTGGGAGTTAACAGTTGTAACTCAGTTGGTAGCAGTCTTGCAGAAAGTTGAAAGTTTAAGTTCCGCTCCAGAATGGATCAAGCCTGATCCTCCAGGGTAGTACTGAGGCATTGCTGCTCTTTGGACGAGGTGTTAAACCAGTACCACAGCTGACCACTCAGTAAATGTAAAATATTGCACATTTTGAAAAGGAGCAAGGTAATCTGCCCAATAAATATCACAAAACATTGCTTTGATCCAAGCTGATGTTATTGCTGGAAACCTGGCCTGATAAGTCATTTTCTAAATTTGTTATTCCTTAGTAAAGTGGTCTCTAACTGAAACATAAACATGCAATGCTGCACATACTGCTTTAACAATAATACAAAGTATTTTATCTTCATTCCTTTTGTTAAAAAGTATAATCCAAAATATGTGCTTCAATACAAATTCAAAGATTGTTTGAAATACACAGTAAATGTATAATTCCTTAACCACCCAACTCCTTTATAAAGTGAAAAGAAACAAAACGCTTTCCAAACTACTATCTTCCAAAACTCTCACCAGGGCGCCTGTATCCAACAGTTTAGTAGGTTTAAGTCTCTTGTGACTTTAGCTTTTAGACTGGAACTACAGACAGCTTCTTCCTGGAGCTATTTTACACTTTTGCCTTAATGTACCTCTTCATGGTTATATCCCAACACTTTTGATGTGGGACTAAAATTAACTCTTTGTTCGAAGGTAGCCTAGTTCACAATGAAGCCCTGCTGTCTCAGCAACACTGGGTCTATGCAGCCAGCCTATTCCAAGCACTTCACAGTATTGTTCAAAACTCAATGTAAAACTCACACCAAAAGTCTCTCTCTCTGTCTAAGATATAGGTGTTTCCACTCAGCTTAAAAAAAACCAATTTCATTAAGTCTGTAACAAAATCCAAGGATCAATTGTTTAACTTTTTGTGCTGCAAAACAATCTGAGAGAAACAAAAAAATCTTAGTGCTGCAGAAAAACCCAATCACACTAAAGCCAGGCCTCAAAAACGGAAGAAATCACCATGGCTCCAGAAATACTTATCAGCTGATTATTTAACTTTAGACACATTGGAAATTGACAAATTACTAATCAAAAGAACACAGAAACACAAACTTACAACCAGTGACACTAAATAGCTATACATAAGTCCCATAGGTCACATTGTCTCATGATTTACATTGCAATGATTATTTGGTCATTATCATGTTACTGTTTGCTGGAATTTGTCATGTGTATATTGGCAGCTAAGTTTCCTATTTTATAACAATAACAGCATCATAATAGTTAATTGGCTGCAAAGCACTTCTTGAGAGATAAAACCATTTTGTTTAGAATAAACTGATTATTTTGTGATCATTCGAGTAGGCTGGTGGTTGTTATGTTTATTTCTGATTATAATACAAAACAGAAATAATTGACTATTTTGGAATCTCTATCAATACATTTACACTAATGGTGTGACTGATAATTTTACATCGTGCCTCTCGTGGCCACCAAACTTCTCAATTTCACAGCAACTAAAGTACAAGGTCAGAGGAAAGAGCCGTGCCTTTCCTCCTGTGGAGCTGACCTGTTTTCACAACCTGTTGCCATACTGAAACAAACAAGAACTAATGAACATTACTGCCGGTGGGCAGCAAGCCGGAATTTGGTCACAATTTAATTTGATTTGTTAAACTCATTGTCACATTCAGCCCTTTGAAAAAAACAGATGAAACAGCAAAGTTTGTGTCTGGATGTGTCCAGAAGTGGCAGACTCTCAGAAAACCTAGAATATCTAATGGTGGTTCAACTCACTGCTGCAGCAGGCTCAAGACAATGTCAAACCAATGTTAACATGAGCTTTATTATTAAGGTTGCTGACAGTCTTGAACAGTTCAAGAAAGGTATCCTGGAGATTCAATCCATTTGTACTAAAAAAAATCAATTAATCTATTTGATTTGGGAATGCAACAATGCACATTATTTCATGCATCAATTATCTGACAGAATATTGTACACCCAGTGAAGATACACCTTGAATATGTTTTCTTTTTGTAGAAGTTTTAAGTATTGGTAGGGATAGCTTTGTACCATCAAATTAAAAGGTTCTAAAAATCAGAGAGGTATCTAAGTGTTTTGAATTTTAATTGATAAAATATTGTCATCACTTGGGATGTAGATTTTTAAAATAGATTTTGGTCAATTCCATGAATGTAACTTCAAAAAAAATTCAGAACATCATTTAGGACAGTGGCCCAAATGCATCATTTCTTCAAAGGAACGTGATCCAGGGAAACCTCGAGCAGGACATCCACGGTATTAATGGATGGAATATTTGTGTTGCTGAGTTTACAGCAAACACAGAAAACAGACCAAAGGGTTATTATTTTACTCTCTAACTTCTGTTTGGAAGGAGGAACAGTTTTGTCCAAACAGAAATATCAACTTTATAGCTCAGGCAAACAGTGGCAGAATCTCAAGAGTGAGACTGAATAAAGGTTGTCAAGCTGTCAGAGCTGAAAAGAGGGTTTAGGCCATCCTAATTGAAAAAAGCTCATGCCAGCAGGCGTGAAGTTATAAAACTGTGTCAGCAGTTGAAAGAGGAGAACTGAGAAGAGACAGTTAAGAAACAAGTTGCAACAAGAGTGATACCTTTCTTCCATTGAGGATCTAGAAAGCAAAGTTTTGGGAAGTATGTTAAAACTTTGTTTTACTATTTATGTTATGATCTTTCTAAGCTATCATACATAAAGTTTTGGTTTTCTTTCTTTTGTATTATAAACTTGAGTTCTTTGGTTAAAGAAAATTTTCAGCCTCATGTAAATATGCTTCAGTGATTATAAAACTCATGATCTATTCAGCCAAGTTTCACTCTAGGATCTGACTTGACTGGTATTACTTCTGTCTGGGATCATAACAGAGTAGGAATTGATATAACTGCTATCTTCATTGACACAAGTATAACCCATAATATTTATATGCTGGGTAGCTAACTTCAATTGGGTTTGCTTCAAGTTCAGAGTACAAATGCTATCATAAAAATCAACACAAAGTTAGATAACATAATTTTACTAATTTTATGCAATGCCTTCATTTCACTAATTTAGGCAAGGCTAGCAGTTTAATTCCTTTTATGACAAGTTAATTATAAAAGAATCAATCAATTTGCAAAGTACTTCACCAGTTGGTATAATTTAAAGATGGTAGCTGTCTGACATCAAACATGGAGAATCTGTGGGCTGCGCACTTTCACGGTTCACTGTCATTTGAATGTGCTCATCTGCCTCAGTTTTTGAGTTTGTCTGTATTAATGCAACAATGCTACATACCCTCTAAATAATGCAAATATAGTTTATCACTCATGTGCATTTACAAAATGGAGTTAAAATTCACGAGGAAGAATTCAACAAATAAAGCCTGTAGAAACACTTACAAAGATTTCAACAAACATTTGGATTAAGTTGGGAGTACAGGTATGAAAAACAGGAAACTTATAATGAACTTCCTTAAAATTACTTTATTCTTGCTTCGAAGGCATCGCTATCGACAACATTTATAATTCTCACTGTGAATGATAGAAATGCTTAAAAGATGTAAAGTTATCATAGTAATAACTGCCGTAATTAAAAAATGAGCATGTGATTATTCAGGAACCACAATGGTGTCATCACAGATGTTCCTTCCGAATCAAGCAACAATGTCCCACCTGTACCAGTCAATATAATGGATGGAAACCTTCAAATTCAGTTCAAATTGATTTTGGAAGGGATGCACGTTATGGTAATATCCTCCCTCTAAACCCAAACACTCTGTGAAGCTGCACAAAGTGGTTTGCTCACATTTAGCATCAACCGTCTACTGGTAAATGGAACCTGCATTAGTCAGGACAGCATTATCCTCGCTGAAGGGAGCAGTGTGGTTGTAATGCTTATAAAATGGGTGAACTTACAAGCAATGTATGAATGATCAGATTTGTTGCAATTAACTCCTTGCACACTGAATTTAACATGATAGCAACCTCACAAAAGGAACACTGCTGTTAGTCAAAAAACTCAAATTCAAAGTACTTGATATAATTCCTCTTAACGTGAAAAGTAATAGAGCAAATCCTCCTTTTAATGGACTAAATTCATTTATTGACAAAATCCCTTAAATTTGTTGACAATAACCTCGGGGAGAACACTCCTGCCCTCATGACCATCTCTAAACAAGAAGCCAAAGGCGTAATTTCTGACTCTGCCCTGGGCAGTGGTCTTTCAGCAGAGAACACATCTCTCTCAGCAACATCAGATATAGTGAAACAGCTCAGTCTCAAAGCCAGATGATCTTGTTGTCTCTATAACATCACTCTTTTCACAAGGTATTGCTTAAGAATGTGTCATCTCACCTGGATATCACAAAATGCTCACCAGACTTAATAAGGCAAAAAATAATGCAATTATCCAACTGGCTCAAGGCAAGCGAATTAAATAAGGTGCAACTTATCAGCGAGTACCAAGGAGTTTTAAGCAAGTGACAGAAAGGTGAGAACTTAAATTACTCCAGTCTTTTCTTCAAAGTTATTAAATCCAATCTGGTGAGCAACAGCAAGTCACCATTTTGAAATGCTGAAATAATTTCAGGAACTTTGCAGTGCAAATCTTGATCTTCATCAACTTGAAATATATAGAACATAGAACAATACAGCGCAGAACAGGCCCTTCGGCCCTCGATGTTGCGTCGACCTGTGAACTAATCTAAGCCCATCCCCCTACACTATCCCATCATCATCCATATGCTTATCCAAGGACTGTTTAAATGCCCCTAATGTGGCTGAGTTCACTACATTGACAGGCAGGGCATTCCACACCCTTACCACTCTCTGAGTAAAGAACCTGCCTCTGACATCGGTCTTAAATCTGTCACCCCTCAATTTGTAGCTGTGCCCCTTCATACAAGCAGACGTCATCATCCTCGGAAAAAAGACTCTCACTGTCCACCCTGTCTAATCCTCTGATCATCTTGTATGTCTCTATTAAATCCAATTATGTAACTATTATTTATAGTTTCGAATCATTGCACTAAAAGTTTATATGATGTTATTCTTACTTGGCAATTTGGATTCTAAAGTAGGGGTAAATGGGTTTTTGATTATCAGTCCAGTAAAGGTGTCTTTTTTGACAGAGTGGCTCAAAATGCATTTTTGAATAGTGAGTTGAAAGCATGTGGCTTATGCTAAATGATTCAACAAGCTATCTGGTGAGACAACTACTGGCTCTTATTGACTCGACATTTTTTAAAACCAGGATCAGACATCCCCAGAGACAAAAACAGGTTGAGATCAGCAGAAGGGCAGTGTCCAGGCCAAAGGTGAAAAATTGTCTTAAGATAGTTTTGGCAGAGCAGGTAGACAGGGCTGGAAAAGCCCTTACTTTTTCCTCATAGCTTAGTGGGGAAAAGTCAGTGACCTATCTTGGTTGTGTATCTTGTGGAGAGAGGTAAGGGTCACATCTGGTGAATGCACAGAAAGTCACCAAGAGAAAAGGCTTGTCACATTGTCCATTCCCTAAGAGGTTTTAAAGTTTAGGTCGGATTGATACTTCACTGGAAAGGATATTGCTGTAGCTAAAGGATAATTTGCTTTTGCTGTTTTTGATGGAATCCTCAAAATTGTTAGATACACACACACACACACACACACACACACACACACACACACACACACAACTGGTTTTATTTTATTTTCTTTCGTGTAATAAATATTGGTGCTCTTTTGTTGAAAGTACACTGGCAGCTATATGTGAATATGTTCAGTGACTGGCCACGACAGTAAACAAACTACAAAAATAAAACTTATGATCTGTCAAGCCAAGTTTCACTTGGGAGCCTGTCTGGCCCAGTGGTATCATTAGGTGGAAACATAAACATAAATCTTTAAACAATAAGATGCTATACTTCTTTATAGCAATTTCCAAAGCCACGACCATTTCCATTCAGAAGGACAAGGGGAACAGATAGATGAGAGCACTTCTACCTGCAGGTTCCCCTCTAGGCCACACACCATCCTGACCTGGATTTATATTGCCGTTCAATCACTGTCTTCAGGTCAAAATCTTGGAACTCTCTTCCTAACAGCTTCTCTACACCCCGAAGACTGTAGCCGTGTGAGACAGAATATAATGCTGTAAATCACTGGAAACATTTGTCACATTAGCCTACCTTTAGTCAGGAGTCTGGCGTTTAATTCGAAATACTGTGTTGGAGCTAAGTTATTTGGATGGAACCCTTTAAATTCTGATTCCTTGGTTTTTCCGAATTGGGTGCAGTCCAGAATGTCAATCATCAAAGCCCCTATCTCAGAGTTAGTTTCATTATTTACTGCCATTTATTGACAATACATTCAGGATTGCTTCACCTAAAATGCAGCGCAGACTTCAGAATAGTCAATGATTCAAACGTCTTCAGATTTTTCACAAATTAGCTCCACCCTGTCCTGGTTACTGCAGTAAGATGCATCTTGAACATACTGGACACACTAGCCCATGTTCGGCCTACTTTCTATCTAAAACCATCCTCATGATCTCTTCAGCTACACTCTGCCTACATTGGAGTTTGCCCAACGCATGGCTGTCTATGCTTCTTACTGTCAAGTGACATGCGTATATAGTACCAACACTCCATTCTGGATCTCACACAATGTCCAGAAAACCAGGGTCCCTCTGTAATACAACACGGTGGCAATGTTGGCACAAGGGACCCAGAAGAGTTACTAAAATGGTCAACAGTTTGGAAACTGCTGTTGGAGAAATGAGCCTTCCTGAGTTGTAATAATGAATTGTGTAGATGAAACTCAATGCTGCTACTATACATCATTGACGGAGGGAGTAAATATTGAAGGTGCTGGATGGTGATATGAATCAAGGAGACTGCTTTGTCTTGATTGAAATTCTCTCTGCCATGTCTCTCCAATCACAAAGGTCTCATCTGGAAAATATTTAAACTATTTCAGAAAGCTGCTTTTGAGACTGTGCATAACATTTTGTATTAAGAGCGATAGAGTTGTACAGCGGGAAATTGAACCTTCGCTCTGACTTGTCCATGCCGACCAGATATCCTAAATTAATTTCGTCCCATTTGCCAGCAGTTGGCCCATATTCCTCTAAGTCATTCCCATGCATATACTCATCCAGATGCCTTTAAAATGCTGTTCTTGCACCAGCCTCCACCACTTCATCCAGCAGCTCATTTCATCCATTCACCACCCTCTGCGTGAAAAAGTTATCCCTCTGGTCCCTTTTAAATCTTTCCCCTCTCACCTTAAACCTATGCCCTCTAGTTTTGGACTCCCCCACCCTGGGGAAAATACCTTGGCTATTCGATGCCCCTCATGATTTTACAAACCTCTATAAGGTCACTCCTCAGCCTCTGGCACTCCAGGGAAAAATAGCCTCAGCTTATTCAGCCTCTCCCTATAGCTCAAACCTCCAATACTGACAACATCCTTGTAAATCTTTTCTGAGCCTTTTCCAGTTTCACAACGCCCTTGCCATGGCAGGAAGCCCAGAAGTGCACGCAGTATTCCAAAAGTGGCCTAACCAATGTCCTGTACAGCCACAACGTGACCTCCCAAATCCTATATTCATGCACTGACCGATAAAGGCAAGCATACAAAATGCCTTCTTCACCATCCCATTTTCCTGCGACTTCATTTTTAAGAAACTACAAACACGCACTTCAAGGTCTCTTTGTTCAGCAACTCTCCTCAGGACCTTACCATTAACTGTACAAGTCCTGCCCTGATTGGCCTTCCCAAAGTGCAGCACCTCATACATTTATCTCAATTAAACTCCATCTGCCACTCCTCAGCCCACTGGCCCATCTGATCAAATCCTGTTGTACTCTGAGGCAACCTTTTTCGCTGTCAACTGCACTTCTAATTTTAGTGTCATTTGTAAATTTACTAACCGCTCCTCCTATGTTCACATCCAAATCATTTACATAAATGACAAAAAGCCGTGGTGCCAGCACTGATTCTTGTTGTACACAATTGGTCACAGATCTCCAGCAACCCTCCTCCACCACCCTCTGTCTTCTACCTTCAGCCAGTTCTGTATCCAAATGGCTAGTTCTCCTTGTCTTCTATGTGATCTAACCTTGTTGACCAGTTTACCATGCGGAATCTTCTGAATGCCTTACTGAAGTCCACATAGATCACTTCCATCACCCTAACCCTCATCAATCCCCTTTGTTCCTTCTTCAAAAAACTCAACCAAGTTAGTGAGACACGATTTCCCACATACACAGCCATGCTGACTATCTCTAATCAGTCCTTGCCTTTCCAATACATACAAACCCTGTCCCTCAGGATTCCCTCCAACCACTGTCCACCACCTATTTCAAGCTAAACAGTAAATGGCTTTTCCTTACCTTAGTTTTTCCTGGCTTTTCCTCACCACCCTTCTTAAATAATGGCACCGCGTTGGCCAACCTCTAATCTTCCAGTGCCTCACCTGTGGCTGTCGATGATACAAATATTTCAGCAAGGAGCCCAACGATTACACTAGCTTCCCACAGAGTTCTAGGGTACACCTGTTCAGATCTGGGGATTTATCTACCTTTATGCATTTCAAGCCATCCAGTACCTCCTCCTCGGTAATATGCACATTTTTCAAGATGCTGCTATTTACTTCCCCACATTCTCTATCTTCCATATCCTTCTCCACAGTAAACACTGCTGCAAAATACTTATTTAGTATCTCCCCCATCTTCTGCGGTTCCATGCTGGGGTGGCCTTGCTGGTCTTTAAGTAGCTCTATTCTCTCCCTAGTTACCCATTTGTCCTTGATATATTTGTAGAATCCCTTTAGATTCTCCTTAACCCTATTTGCTAAAGCTGTCTCATTTGTCCTTTTCCTGTCCTGATGTCCCTCTTAAGCATACTCCTCCTGCCTTTATACTCTCTGAAGGATTCGCTCGATCTCTGCTGTCCATATCAAACATGTGCTTCCTTCTTATTCCTTGGCCAAAACTTTAATTTATCCAGTCATCAGCATTCCCTACACCTACCAGCCTTGCCCTCTACTCTAACAGGTACATATACTGTCCCTGGATTCATGTTATCTCATTTTTGAAGGCTTCCCATTTCCAGCTGTCTCTTCACCTAAATATCTGCCCCCAATCAACTTTTGAAAGTTCTTGCCTAATACTGTCCTCCTGTTTAGAACTTTAAATTTTAGATCCGGTCTATCCTTTTCCATCACTATTTTGATAGAATTATGATCACTGGCCCCAAAGTGCTAGCCCCACTGACACCTCAGTCACCTGACCTGCCTTATTTCCCAACAGTAGATCATGTTTTGCACCTTCTCTGATCGGTACATCCACAGTCTGAATCAGAAGGCTTTCTTGCACACACTTTACAAATTTCTCTCCATCAAATAGTTCCAGTCTATGTTTGGTAAAGTCCCCTCCAATAACCACCCTATTACTCATGCAGATAACGCAAATCTCCTTACAAATTTGTTTCTCAATTTCCTGCTGACTGTTGGTGGGGGTGAGGAGTGTCTACTGCACAATTCTAGTCAGGTGATCATCTCTTTCTTATTTCTCAGTACCACACAAACAACTTCGCTGGATGTATTCAAAGGAATATCCTCCCTAATTACAGCAGTAATGTTACCTCTAATCAAAAATGCACCCCCCACCTTCTCTTGCCAGCCCCGGTTCAATCCTTCCTGTAGTATCTACACCCTGGAACATTAAGCTGACAGTCCTGTCCATCCCTGAGCCACATCTCTGTAATTACTACAATATCCCAGTTCCATGTTCACAACCATGCCCTGAGTTCATCTGCCTTACCTGTTAGGCCTCTTTCATTGAAATAAATGCAGTTTAATCTACCAGGCCGACCTTGTTCTCTGCTTTGTTCCTGGCCGTTTGGCTTGGCCCTTTTCCCCAATGGTACAAGTCTCAGACTGTCTCCCTGGCTCCCACCCAGCCTCCTTACTAGTTTGCATCCTACTGAGCAGCTCCAGCATATCTTCCTGCTAATACATTAGTCCCCTCCCAATTCAGGTGCAATCTTTCCTTCCTATGCAGGTCACTTCTACCCCAGAAGACATTCCAATGATTGAAAAATGTGAATCCTTCTCCCTTGCACCAGCTCATCAGCCAAGCATTCATCTGCTCTCTCCTCCGAATCCTATCCTCACTAACTTGTGGCACTGGGAGTAATCCAGATATTACTACTACCCTTGAGGATCTCATTTTTAAATTCTTGCCCAAGTTCCTATATTCTCTCCTTAGAATTTCATCCTTTTCTCATCTTATGTCATGAGTTCCAATATGTCCAATGACCTCCTGCTGGTTGCCCTCTCCTTCGGGAATATTCAGCACCTTCTCCAAGATATCCGTGATCCTGGCTCCAGGGAGGTAACACACCATTCTGATGGCCCACTGTCGGCTGCAGAATCGTCTGTCTGTGCCTCTGACTAGACAGTCCCTTATCACAATCGATCACTTGGAACTTAACACACTCATTTCACTGGAGTCAGTTTTCGTTACAGAAACCTGACTCTCAGTGCCACATTCCCCTGAGAGTCCACCAGCCCTACAACTTTGAAAACAGCTCACTTGTTTGAGACGAGGATAGCCACAGTAGACCCATACATTACCTGCTTTCCCCTCCTACCCTTCCTGGAGGTTATCCATTTATGTGACTGCCCCTCCCTGCAACTGCTATCCATCACAGACATGCCCTAACTCTTGTAAATTCCTCATTGCCTCTGACTCCAATTGATTCTCGTGATCTGATCGGATTCACAGCCAAACACACTTCTGGCTGATACAGAAACTCTCCCTAATCTCCCACATCCACCAGGAAGAGCACATCACTCGACTAAAGGCTATACTTGCACCTTAATAATCTACAGGCCCAGAAAATAACACTATCTTACTGCTCTAAAAGCACTGCTCCAGGCTAGCTTAGTACCTATGTTTTCATATATTTAAAGTTTCTTCAAGAAACAGATCACAATAAAAACACATAATCAAAAAAGATCCCATTCTGCTCACTATTGTAGACTTACAAAAGAAAAACCAGTAAGGTTACACTTAAAAGACTGTCTGGTTCCGCGCGGAACACATAGGTTACAGTGTTCGCATGCATCTGCTGCCCTCCGCCCTCAAGGTGGTAGAGATCATGGGTTTATAAAGGTGCTATCCAAGAAGCCCTCATGAGTAAAGATTTCTGAGGGAGGTGGAACAGGGTAAATGCATATGGATCCATAAAAATTGCATGAAGTATAACACCAAGGAAGTTACAGTAAACCGTAAAAATCACTAGTTCAGGCTCTGCAAGAGTATTGTATTTAATTCCTGGCAGTACACTTTTGGAAAGTCTTGAGAAAGCACAGGGGAGCCTTACTAGAATTGTAGCGGGGGCATTTTGAATTCTGTTAAACAAACAGATGACTGGAGCTTAGATTGTTCCCCTCAGAGCCAAAACAATTAAATCACTGATCAATGGAAGTGTAAAAGTTAAGGTGTTTTGATAAGGTCTATCAGAAGAAATTGCTTTCATTGGCAGAAGGATAAGTAACCAAAGGACACAGATTTAAGGGTGAGAAATTGCTGAGAAAACACCTGCAAGATAAGCAGAGATATCAAGAATTGCAGATGATGGAGTCTGAGATAACTATGTGTACAGCTGGAGGAACACAGCAAGCCAAGCTGCATTAGAGGAGCAGGAAAGTTGATGTTTTGGGTCAGGGCCCTTCTTCAGAAATGAGGGAGAGTGAAGGGAGCTCAGAAATATATAGAAAGAAGAAGGGAGGGGCTGGGTAAGGTAGGTGGGTTGGTGATAGGTGAGTGCAGGTAGGCAGTGATGGGGATTGGTCAATGAGTTACCTTTATTTACATACCTAGAGCACTTTAAGATTTAAAAGGTTCAGCGTCAAAGAGTGGTCGAAGCATGTCCAGTAATAACTTCTAAAAGGTAATTTGATCCCTCTGGGAGGGAAAAAGGCTGGGCCATTGAAAGGAAAACATAGCACTGCTCTTTCACAGTGTCAACACCAGCACACTAAAGCGATCGGTCTCATTCTGTATTGTAACATTCTAAGCATCTTTGGGTCATGTAGCACTTATATATACAGATATTTTAAGTATATGATAGCGCTGTAAATTTCAAATTCACGCCATTGTATGCCAACCTAGAAACCCAACTGTTTTGAAAGCCCAGTTTAACCTTCAAAAGGGATAAAAATATCAATTAACCTTGTATAAAAATGGTCCTGCACCTCATTCTTTTAATTGGGTTCAGCTCTGACAAAACTTGATCATTGCAATCTATGTTTGGCGAAAGGAAAATTATTTTATATTTCTATACAATACAATACAGCATAGGTACATGCCCTTCGGCCCACCAAGACTGAGCCGCATCTTCATCCTTATTTAGGCCGGCTGCTCATTTCCCATCTATGGTTTCTGTTCACCTCCCATTCATGTATCTATGAAGATATGCTTTAAAATGTTGCTAATGTGCCTGCTTCCACCATGTCCACTGGTGGTGCTTTCCAGGCACCAACCACCCTCCATGCGAAAGATTTTCCTCCGCACTTCTCTCCTAAAACTCCCGCTCTCATCTTAAACCTGTGCCTTCTTGTAACCGTCTTATAAGCTTGGACCTTGCAACCTGAAAAAAAAAGCTTCTGACTAGCCACCTTTTCTATCCTTCTCATAATTTTGTAGACATCCATCCAGTCATTCTCCAGCCTCCGTCTTTCCAGTGAAAAGAAATCTGAGTTTATCCAACCTCTGATTTATTGAAAGAAATTGCAATTTACTTTCCTCACACAATATTGGCCTAAACTAAATGTGTCATTATGGTCTTTGATAATAATTTTCTTCTAAATTTTCAAAATCAACCTCCTGATGTAATTCCACAACCATTATGCATAAGGCTATTCTGAATATAATTATGCACTGGCCTGAATGAAATGAGAAACATAATATTCTGCTGTAAACCGGAACAATTTTTCAACAAGCAACAAATGATGTCCAACATAATTAACATAAATCATCTTAATAGGTTTTTACAGCTGTCATTGAAAGTCTGTAAATCAATATAATTACTTTATAATGTAAGCCTTTCAATTTTTGTCATTATCTTGATTTTAACAATATGGATCTTTGGAGAGAGTATCTCTCCAGCAAGAGTTGTCAGGAAACACAGTTCCTCCTGGACTAAACAACTAAACTCTCTACAAAGAAGAGAGCATACAATGCTGATAATTGGAGACTTCATGCTGCAACTTCCTGATACAATCACAGCATCATTTTTTGCAAATTGTGTCATCTAGTTATCTCTGACCAGCAACAGGGTTTCTATGGGGAAAAAAAAGGGTAAAATCAAAAGGCCTACAGTGATGCAGGATTCCTAAAATGTTCACTGTTCGCAAGTCTGGTTCTGAAATTCTAATTTTGTTGCCAGCGTGCTACATGCTAAAGTTCACTTCCTTGTGTTTTTTTTAATTGGAATTCTTTCCTTAAAATCGGACTTAACAAGGAAGTGTGAGATTATCGTTCCTTGTGAGCTGTACAACCCCCAGCTCCTCTATGCTCCTCTCCTCCCAATCTTAAGCTGGTCAAAGTGATTCTCTAATATGAGCTTTGTGAATCATTATGGCATTGGCTTCACTTTGTGGATCAGCGCAAAGAAAAACATCACAATCTTGCCACACCCAATGTGTGATACTATTACGAGTGTGATTCAAGTTTCATCAAATGCTGCTGTACCTTTAGACCAAAGCGATTTCTTACAGTCACGATACTGCTGGGAATGTTACTCACATTAAATTGTTCAAAAATATATCACATAACAGGATACAGTAAAACTCCCAACTCATGTCCACAAAAAATAATCTTACAAGGAGGATTTTGTCTCACAGTTTTCCTTTTCTCTTCCTCTTCCGAAAACTCTGATTGATACCAGAGGTATCTGATGCAGAGGCCCCAGAATTTCTTTTTTTATTCGTTAATGGGATGAGGGGATTGCTGGCCAGGCAGCATTTATTGCCCATCCCTAATTGCCCAAAGGGTAGCTCAGAGTCAACCACATTGCTGTGGGTCTGGAGTCACATGTAGGCAGATTGGCAGTTTCCTTCCCTAAAGGACATTAGTGAACCAGATGGATTTTTCCTGACAACTGGCAATGAATTTATGGCAATCATTAGATTCGTAATTCCAGATTTTTTTCATTCAATTCAAATTCCACCATCTGTCATGGCAGGATTTGAACCCAGGTCCCCAGAATGTTATCCAGGTCTCTAGATAAGCAGTCCCGTGCTAATACCAGTAGGTCACTGCTTCAAATGAATGGCACACTATTCAATCCATCATATCTGGCACGCTCCAAGATCTCTCCCAAGAGGCTAATTTTCAGCACAAATACAAAACGTTTTGCCTCTAAACAGCACATGCACACTCTCACTTAATACACAATGACAATCACGCAGACTCCAGTTAAAACCATTAGAAAAGGTGGCAGCATGTAGCCTGGCCACTGTCCCCCCACCCTACTCTTTGAATACATCATAGCTCAATTAAGTCAATACAGACCAGAGTCACACGTTATTTGAAAGACTCAGCTCTACAAGTGTCAGCATGGTTCAACCGGTTGCAGTCCTCATTTCAAAGAGTCCAGGTTTGAAGTCTCACTCTAAGACTTTGGCACAAAAGTCAACAATGACAATTCAGTGCCATATGGAAGGAGTGTTTCACTGTTGAAAGTTAATGAGACATTAAAGCCAGGTCCCATCTGCTTGCTTAGAGGGAGTAACAACACCCCTCAACAGCAGGGAAATTGTGGTGCTTTGGTGAATATTTGGCACCGTCAACATAAAAAGTAGATTATCTAGTTGTTATTATTTTCTTGGTAATTGCTTGCTATACACAAACTGGTTGTTAGCAAAATATTAGAGACATTGGCATTTGTGAAAAGCAGAAGAAAGGTTCCACTCTTTCTATTTTTATTTTTGGTGCATTTGCTAATGCAGAACTAACAGGACAGCTGAGTGTTAAACTCAGTAATTTCACAATTGGTGTTCAAGGCACCTTCAGAAACTCAAGTTCAGTTCTTATACTCTCTCATGTCACCATAATGAATTAGTACCTAGTAAAACACACAGCCGATTTTATTACTTAATAGATATGAGATCCTCCCATTTATCACAAACATTCATTAATTTTCAGCTGGAATGCAGAAGGTAGTTATAAAACAGCTCTGCCCTGTTATTACTTAATTTAACAAGAACACTATCAGAGAAATCCAGAGGCAGTCTGAGAAGGAAACAAATGACTAAATAATTTATTTTCAATCTTTACCTGGCCGAAGCTATGTCCCAGCTTAGCTTTATCACAAAGACCTTGGAAAAAGGATGCAAATCACAAATGCTGAGACATTCTACACTTGCTTCAGATGCGCCTTAAATTTAAAAAAGACATCCCATACACGTAATATAAAGTGAAAGAACAGAAGGAAATAATTAAATCCTACCAGGTAGTGGATAAGACTTTGGAGCTCTGACATTGCTCCATTCAACTCAGAATGAAGGGATGAATGATTTATTTATTGTCACATATATCTTGAAGACACAGTTAAAAGAGTTTTGTCACCACAACCCAGCGCCATTTTGAGATACAGATAAAATGAAATTATTGAAATAGATGTTCATCTTCTGCTCAAACTGGCGTCTCAGGCACAGCTTCAGGGCTTCTGCAAGGTAGGCCTCAAGGAGTCCCCCTCCAGGAACAGCAACAACGATGCTGATGCCCCAGCAGGCCCTGGCTCAGCTGCCACTGCACCTTGCCACCACCGCCAAAAGTCTAGGCTCCAGGCCTATTGCTGCCAGGAGCAGCTGCTCTAGGCACTTGCTGCCACCAAGATAGGATTAACAGGTCTGTCTGTCAAGTTTCCAGTTTTGCCAATGTTCGATCATTCTACGAACCAAGCTGGAATTTACAATCTCTATGAAACAATTTACAATTGGCCCCTGGAGTTCCCACTGTGATGTGATCTGCTCCATATGAACTATATTTGGAATTATCCACAGAAAGCCATGTGGAGTTGACGATGAACGACACTGTAGACAGTCCTTTGTTTAAAGAATGAAAGGATGTGTTCAGTGCCTGACAGTAACTTTCTGATTTCCTCCCTTCTCTATTCTAGATGTGAAAACAAGAGGAATTTGAAAATAAAACCAGAGACATACCTCATCAAAACAGAAGTGGTTGTAAAATAAACATTGAAAAAGAATGTCACTATGATCGATGGATATATATTCCACTCTGTACGCATTTGGAAGTACACAGTTTTCAATTTGCATTGAAAGTCCTATTATTAAACTGGTTCCTATTCCCTGGCTTCCAACTACCATTTTGTCATGCTCCACTTCAATCAACAAATCCTTCCAGCACACTCGAACTGATTCAGTCACAAAGGACATTGGCTTGTGTGGAAGCAAATTAGTTTTAGTGTTTGCACACAAGACGTGGGCGTCATTACATGGCCAGTATCTACTGCCCAAGTGTATACAACTGGGGAAGGGCATTGAGAAGGTTTGTCGCTCGGGTTGTGAATGAGGTTGTAGACTTGCTCACCGAGCCGGTGTGTTTGATTGCAAACGTTTCATCACCCTGCTGGGTAACATCGTCAGTGTGCCTCCAGAGGAGTGTTCAGTCCTGCTTGTTATTCATATGCCTCGGTTTGCTGGGGTGGTTGGTATCACTTCTGCAACAAAACATCCGCAACCAAACACACCAGCTCGGCAGGCAAGTCTACAACCTTGAGCGAGGGCAGTTACGAGTCAATTAACATCCTTGCTGTGGGAGAAAACAAGATGGAAGATCTGAGGATACTGGAAATCAAAAACTAACATAGAAATTGCTGGAAAAACCCAGCAGATCTGGCAGCATCTGTGGAGAGAAATCAGAGTTAATGCTTTGAGTCCAGCGACCCTTCTTCAGAACAGATGGTTGAATAGCTCATGGGCCTGAATGGCTGTGGACCAGAAGTCACATGTAGGGATGTAAGGAGAGCAGATTCCTTTACAAAAGGGTGTTACTTAATTATTTCAGTTTCCGTGACAATTTGGTAGTTTCACGGTCACCGTCACTGATCAGAGTTTTTTAATTCCAGAATTAGTACTCAACAAAATTTAACTTTCTCAGATGCCTCTGTAGGATTTGATACCATACCTCCAGAGCACCAGTGCAGTAACAAAAACACTACGCTAACATAGTGCTTCACGCCATAGAATAAGCAGGGAGAAAATGGGAGTGAGAAACCCATCCTCAGCAATGGTTGTACTGTTCAGGCCATTGTTCTCGGTGACTTTAATGCAAATCAAATGACCTTTACAGTGAGAAATGCACCAGGTAATGAGCTTACCAATTCAGGTTCAGAAACGTAGAGCTGGATTTTTCTCACTTTAAACAGGAAGATGGCACGGGCCCACCTTGGGACAGCTTCCTGACACCAGGAGACAGCTATTTAATCCATGGAGGTGGAGAGACAATTTGCATGTTTAAGGTCCTAATTAGGGGTGATGTAGAGGATTTGCTAGTCACAGCAGCCTCCACAGTGCATGGAAAATGGTCTGCAAAACTCTGGGTGAACAATCAGAACTAGAGTCACAGTCCCCTTTCATTCAGCCTGACTGACTGTGCATGGAAGGGTCAATCTCTGAATTGCTTCAGCAGCACTTACACCTTGCCCAAGGCATCAGAGCTGCCAGCCCTCTGTCTGGAAGCATCAAGAGCCAGGGTACCAAGCTTCATTCTACCAGGAATATCCCTGTTCCAATCTCAATGCCAGAAAATGTGGCTGTCGGAGCTTCATTTGATATTGACAGGGGATTTGAAAGTCTGCATGAGAATCCTGCCCTGGACATCTGAAGCCCTTGCAAATAGCAAGTGCAAAATCCCTCGTCTGCCTTGATACAGAATGTTTGAAGCAGTGGAAAGTAACTACTGTACTGAGATTATTTGTATAAAGACACAAATAGATATAGGCTCTGTTTATTTCTTAAAAGAAAGAAGACAGTCCATAAAACCTGATGCAGGGAAATGTTGCACTCAAATTGTTTTCATTAGCGTAAGGTTACATTACATGTTGAGGCAAGACTGACACTGTAAGGAGACCATTTACATCAATCAACAACAACATGCTTTCAACAAAGATGTGCCGTCACAGAAATAGAGAGAGGTACTCTCTTTAAGGAGCTGGAGAGGAATTGCAGGTCAGCTGATATGGACAATATTTGTACAAACGTACATACAGATGAAAATACAAAATTCACAAAGTACAAATTTTTGATCTCGCAGGATAGATAACATCAATGCTCTTATGTCAACCACAGTAAGTTTACAAATCTGAATTGATAGGCGTTTCACTACTTAGTTGTTCAGGAAATAAGTAAGGGCATTCCAGCAGCACAATGTGTAGAAGCAGCTGAGTGACAGCTCTTGGCTACCAAATTCCTCAACAATTGACTCTCAGCACCATCTTCAAAGGCGGCTGCATCTCAGTAGTTCACTTGCTAGGTGGGGAGGCAATGGTGTAACGGAATTATTGCTGAACTACTAATCCAGAGAATCACTTAATGTTCTGAGGAGCCACATTCAAATCGCATACAGTGACTACAAGGGCAGGTCAGAGGCGAGGAATTCTGCAGCAAGTAACTGACCTCCTGATTCTTCAAAGCCTAAGGTCAAAAATCACACGACACCGGGTTATAGTCCAACAGATTTATCTGGAAACACTAGCTTTCCAGCATTGCTCCTTCCTCGGGGGCAGTGAGAAAGGTGGTATCAAGAAACAGAATTTTTAAGTAAAAGATCAAAGGAACATTCAACTGATGCAAATGTATTTTAGGTTTATTCAATACATTCACATCATTTGATCTTGTACATTTAAATTCTATGTCTCGATACCTCCTCTCACAACACCTGAGGAAGGAGCAGCACTTAAGAAGCTAGTGTTTTCAGATAAACCTATTGGACTTTAACCTGGTGTCATGTGATTTTTGACCTGGTCCAACACAGGCACCTCCATATCTTCAAAGCCTGTCCACCAACTACAATGCACAAGTCAGGAATGTGATGGAATAATCCCCAGTTGCTTGGATGAAGACAGCCCATGGTTGATCTGATAATGTTCAAATCCATTTTCTTGCCTTATCTCTACAACTCTGGTTCCCTTTATGATTAGATCTCTGTCTCAGTCTATACTCAATGACCCAGCCTTGAGAACTCTCAGTGATAAAGAACTCCACAGGTTCATCACTCTCAGAAAGAAAATTTCTCCTCAGATGCCTTAAATGGGTGACTCCTGACTCTGAGATCATGTCCTCTGGTGCTAGACTCTCCCAGAATTGGAAGCAGTCTTTCCACACCAACCTGCTGAGCCCCCGAAGAAGCTATGTTTCAATAAAGTCTCCTTTTATTCTTCTAAATCCACTGAGTACAAGACCGACCTATCGGGGCGGCACGGTGACTCAGTGGTTAGCACTGCAGCCTCACAGCACCAGGAGCCCGGGTTCAATTCCAGCCTCGGGAGACTGTCTGTGTGGAGTTTGCACATTCTCCCAGTGTCTGTGTGGGTTTCCTGCGAATGCTCTGGTTTTCTTGCACAGTCCAAAGATGTGCAGGCTAGGTGGATTAGCTACGCTAAGTTGCCCATATTGCCCACGGATGTTTAGGTTAGGTGGGCTAAACATGGGAAATACAGGGGTACGGGAATGAATCTGAGTGGGATGCTCTTCGGTAGGGGCCGAATGGCCTGTTTCCATACTGTAGGGATTCTATGATACTATTCAACGTCTCCTCATAAGACTGTCCTTCCAAACCCTGGATCAGCCGCGTGGGCCTTCATGGGCATCCATCGCCAGTGTACATTTCCTTAAAAAAAGGAGACCAAAACTGTTCACAGCTGCACTTGGAAATATATTGCCATTGCTTCACTGTTGCTGAGACAAAATCCTACAAGTCCATCCCTGGGGGCATTGTGAGCCTACCAATAGCACATGGTCTGTAGCAGTTCAAGAAGGCAGCTCACGACCACCATCTCAAGGGCAACTAGGAACGGATAATAAGTACAGGCCAGCCAGTGACATCCAGATCCCACAAGTGAATAAAAATAAATAATCCAACTATGGTTTAATAGGGCCTTGCACAGTTTTAGCAGGACCTCCCTATTTTTATACTCTGCTCCCTTTGAAATAAAGGCTGACATTCCATTTGCCTTCCCAATTGTTCACTAAACTTTGATAATAGCTTTCCTTGATTCATGCACAGGGATGCATAAATCCTTCTATGCTACAATTTTCTACAGCCTTTCCTTATTCAAATAATATTCACTTCCTCAGCTATTTCAATGTAAATAACATTGCCTACACTGCAAACCCCACTGCAGTTATCATTTAATATAGCAAAGCTGCAGTAAATATCATCAGAATAAATAATGGGGCTGTGCACGCTCCGTGAATTGCTCTTTAAGCTGAGAATCATGAGCTCCTGACACACCTGCATTGCAACCTTGCTCTTGTCCTTGACATGCTATCAGATGGACTTGTTCTTTTTAGCGTTTTGGGAACGGTGTCAAAGCAATAAACATGAGGCTTTAAATCTCTCCTCAAGGAGTCTAAACACCACTAACAGTCTATTAACCCCATTAGAGAGAAGTTACAAATTAAAGACATTTACTTAGGACCAGGAATTGGCAAATATTCTATTGGTTAGATACACAGATGCTTTGAACATCTCCAGCAATTTTTTTTTAATCATCACTGATGATATGTTGATCACATCTTAACACTAGGCTATTCGCAACACCTAGTGGCCTTTGGAGAGTACAAGTGGTGCTGTGCAATAGATGAATAATTTTGGGGAACAAGTATGATCTGATTGACTAGAATGAGGAATGATTCACCAAGTTTGTTGTCTCTAAATTAAATGAATAACAAGACAGCAGCAGATGGTCATCATCAGACTGACTCCCTTACCAGTTAACTAACTGGAAGTATTGACTCAGAGATTACTTTATCAGTCTCCGTATTTTCTGTCTGAAATGATACAATCTGCAATCTTTGCTGGTCTTTGAAAAGCCAGATAAATTGAAAGGACAAATGGCAGGTAAATCCAGCAACTATTTGGACATGCCCTGGCATATTGTGTTGCTACTTCTATACAACATCAGCTCACACACTTTGCTATAACAGGCAGAAATGTGAATGCATATTAAACTAATTTTCAGAAATTCATCTCTGGCACATTGAAATGATCAAACAAGTTCCAGCAGATCACAGCGATCAAACAGCACAATTCCTTTACTCTACCACAACTGTTCCTCAATTATCCACTTCCAATCGGCAGCTATTTTATCCTGCAGTTTAACTGCATCACTGCATTGAACTTCAGGATAGTTAGTGAAAAAAAAATTACTTTCGGAAAGGAGGTAACATCACCAAGCTTTCAAATCATGGGCCTAAGATTTTTCTCCCTGACCTTTAAGCACCATTTGGAGGAATGTTACTTGCCCATTCTTGAAATACATGGCACTTTAACAACAAAGCTTCACCAAGAGACTAAAAACTCATTTGTTAGTACGGTCACAGCTACAGAGGAACAGAAACAGTTATTCAACGCCATGTCTGTGCACGCAATAGCCCAGGACAGGTACAAAGAACAAATAGGGTAATGAACAGAATTGGCAATAATGATAAATATGTAATACCACTGAAGACTTGTAATGAGATGATTATTTGTGTAAAGTGGGTGCACTTGGCTATATTTTATGCTTTACAGTGGTGTTGCAAGTGAACAGAAAGGCTGCTTGCAATGCAAGCTTCAAGCTGATGCAGAAACAAATGTGCAATCTGAATCAGGACACAAATACCTTCAATAATTCATCAGTTTATTTCATATATCTTGAAATTTTATTCACTTCTTTCATTGAAAATCCCTGGGTCTGACGATTGAGGATTTGACAGTTCAATTAAACTGGAACTTAATAAAGAGCAGTCAATGTGTGCAATTGGAATCAAATTTAAAGGAGATAAGATGCCGGATGCACAGAGATGCAATAAAATGGAAGCACACATGGGAGACAAATCTAAAATAATTTACACAACTGCCGAAACCCACAGGGTATCTTCAAATGGCGACACTTATTAAAGCAACCTTTGTTTCGGCATTATATTTCATTGCAATAAAAGAAAATTGAGATTTATCTCTATAATTTATACTTTTCAGTCACAATCTCCACAATTGGCTCATGTAGAAATCAGTTAGTAATATCAGTGAGGTCCATAATTTCCCCTTCATCCTGTGTTACCTCAGTAGCCCACTCAGTTATCTTGTTTCAACGTAGTTGTGTTCTATTATGTGAGTGTGTTTGCATCAGATAAAAACTCTCTTTGCAGCATTACTGACTTACTATAAATTTCTTACGACAAGCTTATGGACGAATAACACTTTGTCTTTTTTACACTGAAAAATATCCATCAGCTACACAAAGAAAAATGTAACTTGAAAAAAACACAAAGGGACACAAGGAGGTCTGGAGATTTGGAGTGTCTCAAGTCAATGTTGAGTGCATGCATGCCGAGACACAAATTAGTGAAATGTCATTTGTCCTCATTCCCTGCACGGCTGACACATGACTCAAGCTGGTCTGCTGTTGCTCACAAACATTCAGAGTGGGGGAGAAAGGAAAAGAGGAAATCAAATCACATTGATTTGCTGATTGCTCAAGAAAGATGCAAAGAAACACAAGGTACTCCTTGTCCATAAGGTGTGGTGGGCTGGTGAAAGGAAGAAGATTGTGGTGGGAAAAATACTAGAAGTATCAAATACATGATTTAATTTCAATATGTGACACCTAAATATTGCAAGTGCTTCAGCAACTGGCCAACAGCTTTTAATGCTCCTGATAAAACTCAAACATCTCATCTGCAAATACAAATATTTCAACTGATACTGATGTTGTTTACTGTCAAAGCACTTGTACTTCAGATACACGCCTTCTCCATCATGCTTCTATTATCTCTCTGATTGCAATGTTCTGCATCCCTATTAGTAATCAGATTCTCTTTTCATGGGATATTTATTGCAGCTGATGATCTTGGAACAGCAATGTGCACTCCCTCCATGCCTACCCAGTTTGCACAGCAATCCTCTGTTAATTCATGTTAAAAATCAGAACAAATGTACCAGAAGATATAGTCAATGATGTAACCTATTTTTAAATTATTTGTGAATACAGAAGGCTCTTGGGCTTTATTTTTCCTTCTTCATTCAATTGCAGTCCTTCCATTTAAACTCTAGTTTTCTGTTTACTCTTGCTGGAAACCTATCATAGCCTAAAAGTTTGGCAGAAGGATGGTAAATTCAATGAATGCTGGCAGAGATTTGGAATTCAATGTGCTTAACTTACCAATTGTTAAATGTAGCCCCGATTGAGCTTGTCTAATGACGAAATGTCATTTTTCAACTTTCAGCGTTACGCCTGATTCGAGTCCTTTGTCATTGATCCAGTTAATTACTACAGCTACCAATTTCTAGAACAGTCAAAGCTTAGAAGGTGCCACAGTTGGTTTAACAGCTCTGAAGAAGAGTCATATGTGACTCAAAACATTAACTTTTGTTTCTCTTGCCACAGAGGCTGCCAGACTGCTGAGCATTTTGTCTTAATTTCCAAAATATGGCATCCACAGTAATTCACTTTTTCTTAATTGGTATAATAGCAATTTCATGATTTCACTTTCTACCTAAAGCCCTTTCAGTGTACTGGAGGATCTTAACCAGCATCTACAGGTTGATGTACAGGTGATTTGGGATGGTAAGATCTTCCCCCGTCTCCTGCAATGGCCATTTGATCAGAGCATATCATTTTGAAACAGCCCTGCCAGAGTTCAGTATGTCTTACCTGGAATGTTGTGTATGGTGATGGCAAGAATGAGCAAGATTATGCGCTTCCAACTGCTTTGTTCTGGAGTGGATCTTGGATGACTGACTGCAGTCAAACCCTCAGAATAGTTGAGCTGTTGTGTCCTTTTTCGCTGATAGACTTCTCCATTGTCTACTTTCTCTGAAATGAAAAGAAAAAAAAATCAATAAGAACGCTAAAAGAAACATATTCTGTGAGTCAATTTTTACTTAAATCAGATTAAATTCTGAATTCATCATTACCATTTTCAAGATTTAAAAGCGAATTACAACTGGAAGCCTTTGTGGACTTTTCAGAGGCAATTAGATAAAATTTGGTAAGTTGTCAATTTTTTCAACTGGGTTAACCAAAACATCTGAGTATGAAGGGTAACAATCTCCTTTCTCTGAGGATCGATAACATTGCACCTAAAGTGAGTTTAGGCCTTTCTTCAAAGGAATGCACCACAACAGTGATGCAAATACAAAACAAAAAAATTAGGTTAAGCAGTAATGCATACCTCCCCCTTCCCTACCAAGACAGCTACAGAAATAAAGGTGTGATAATGGGAACTGCCGATGCTGGAGAATCCAAGATAACAAAGTGTGGAGCTGGATGAACAAAGCAGGCCAAGCAGCATCAGAGGAGCAGGAAAGCATGTGTTTTCGGCCTAGACCCTTCTTCACAAAAAGCAGTTCTGAAGAAGGGTCTAGGTCCAATCCTATCTTCTTTTCTCTCCATCTTCGGTCCGCCTCCCCCTCTCTCCCTGTTTATTCCAGAACCCTCTCCCCATCCCCCTCTCTGATGAAGGGTCTAGGCCCGAAACGTCAGCTTTTGTGCTCCTGAGATGCTGCTTGGCCTGCTGTGTTCATCCAGCTCCACATTTTGTTATTACAGAAATAAAGAGATGGTTTCTTTCCAGATTCACAGAAAGAAACAAAACCTAGTGAGTCTGACATTTACTCAGTAGTGTATTCCAATGTAACTCACTCATAAAACCTGTCATCCAGTCTCTCTGTGATCTTCAACTGCATGGGATTTATGCGCCGAGGAGCGTAAGACAACCTCAGCATGCATATGCCCTCTAGCTACCACACATGGGGCATAGTTCAACCAAAATTACAAAGTCAGGCTTCACTACAGGGCAGGCTCCATCCAGCTAAGCTGTGGAAAGGACTACCTCTAGATACAGTGGGATGAAGAAGCTCCTGAGGGCGAACATGTGACATGGGTGTAAATTAATTGGAAATGGAATCTCACATTTGTGAATATATTGTCATTTTACATCATCATCTGTCTGATCAACTGTCACTTTAGCTGCAGCTACAAGAAAGATGGTAGAGAAGCTGCCGTTCCTTAGCACCACACAATGTTAGAGCCCTGCCTGAAGGAGTGAGACTCTCTTCCGAGTGCCCATCACAGCATACCATCTTGTCAAGTTTGAATGTGGGAGCATCAGATGAATTGAAACCACCCAAGTTATTAACATTAACTTTTATTGCAGAAAAGGAAAAGTAAATGAGAACAATTCAATAATGTGTCTTTGCATTTGGGGATAAATAGAGGTCGCTTGCCTTTCTAGCAACAACACATTTACAGGTAATCAATGATAACCTCTCCCAACTCCCAATTCCATCAGAATCTGTTGTCAATAAGGTCCGTCGGTCCTTTTGCAGGTGGCACTGCTTTGCCATATCATGATGAAGGTGTTGTTCCTCCTGTTCAATATCATAGTTTTCCTCCTCAGAAGACAAGTGCCAGTCTCACTGTTCCTCATTGTCTGTCACATTCATTTTTGGACTGCTGCAGTAGGTCAGAGCTCAGCTTGCAAGGGTAATGCAGCGCATTCTGTCTGAGGTGTCCTGCAAGGAGCATCCAGACCCATCCATTCAAGGGAAATCCATCTTGTTGAGACCTACTATCTGGCTCATGATGCCCTGGTGAACTAATGGACTGCATTGTACCTATGCTTGGCATCAATATTTGCAATGATAATGTCATGACCCAGATTGCTTACGCCCATTATTTTTACTCAATGTAGTTGCTCAGTGCATGAGGTACACATGCCAGGTTTTGAAATTACAGATGCTTTAACTCACTTATGCGAAAGTGCAATTGTCCCTTTTGGGCCTCATCACTCACAAGTGGAGACCACACCCACATACAAAGCAAACTTACTTCAACAACTCTGGGTATGCTAGCTTTTCTTATTTGCATCGTATGGCTATTTGGTTCAAGTGTAAACAGATTGTTTGCTGCGTAAGCTATTGTCACAAGCTGTAGGTGTCAAATTGACGTAGCATGGCACCATAGGCCCTCGCCATTTACCAGTAAGACTTCCATCTCAATATTACAATCTTCCGTGGAAAACTGGACGTTCTTTCTTCAATGTCAAGAATCTCACTTTCCAGTTCAAGCAGTATTTTCACAGTTGTCTCAGCACTGCCTGTGGTGTTCAGAAGCTGTGAAAGTTCAGCTCTTTGTCTCTGGAGGTACCAGACAAAGGAGCAGAGAATACCCTTGTATTTAGGTTCATAGAATCACCTCTCAACAGCACAGGAGGCATCCAATTTGGACCAATGTGCCTGCACAATGAATATATTTGAATACACAGAAATATGAGAAGTATGAAAGTCACACTTTTGTTGATCAAACTCTTGGCAGAGTGTTATCCTGATATCAGTTCAGAAATATGATCACTCAAGTCTCATCATGCTGCACTGAAACTAATTGCTCCATTATATTTATAACTGACAGAAACATACAAGAAAGGAACTACTGCTCATCAGAAATGCTAGAACATATTTCACAAATGGTAAATTACTTCAACATGCAGGCCCTGTTACTATTATCAATGAATACAGATTGTGCATTAATACAAACTGCAAGGAAATTAAGGGCTGTTTGGGTTGGTGGTTAAACATTTTCTGAAGGTACAGAATCTCTGGTTTTCTTAAAATAGATATAGTAAAAGATAATACATCTTTAACATACACCTAAACAATCAGGCAGCTGTTCAAAATTACTTTAACACTTCATCTGAAAGATAACGTTTCTCACAAGAGGTGAGTGCTTGACCTGGAGGATCTGCCGAGATTGTGCATTCAGGTCTTAGAGTGGGACCTAAATCCAGATCACTGTCAGCTCTTCAACAGACTGGCACTGAGCTGCAAAGAGCTTTTACATCATTGGTAAAGATTCAGGGTTCCATTGCTCTTCCTCAAGGTTTAAAGTCCAACTTCATTGATTGTCAGCAGAGTCAGGTGTCAATCATTATACACTTACAATGAGCTGAAACTGTGCACCTGAAAGGGACTCCCGCGGTGCAGTGCAGAGCCAGATAGCTCAAGTTTGACCTGTTTTTGAAGTGTTTTATAAGATCTCTGAACTGGGTGAAAGAGACTGCACACCCGTTTGCTGTGCAATGGGCAATCCCACCTGTGGACATTTCATACTCCGTTTCTTATATTTCTTAGAAGATGATTCTAATGGGCACTGAGTTGTCTTCCCATATGACCGTAAATTTGAAAGGGCTCCACCTTCATCAAGGACTTTAGCATTATTTAAAATTAGGCCAAGCACTTTGATGGTCTATCCAAAATTCAAAATTCAAAATTCAGAAATTGTTAATCTTTTCCTGTCTATCCACTGAAACCTTCAATTGCTTGGCAACAGAAAAAATTTAAGATTAATACAGAAGATCCTTCCGTGTAAAAAAAGTTAATAAATATTTCTTGAAGAAATAATTACCATATGGGAATGGCCATTCAATGCACTATATACCCATCTTCCAACTCAACCTGCTCCTCATTTCACTGCAGTTTGTATTACTGCAACAACAGTGTTTAATGATAAGAACAATAGGGCCTGCGTGTTGAAGTCATTTATTTGTGTAGAATGCTGTGACATTTCTGTTCAACAGCAGGAGGTCCTTCCTAATGCACTTACTGAAACTATCCGCTTCCATTGGGCATTTTTCATTATACATTGGACTGCTCCTTGAGAGGTGCATGCAAGGCTTAGCCTGGCAAATGACACCGGGCAAGTTTAGGCCCAAAACATGAACTTTCCTGCTCCTCTGATGCTGCTTGGCCTGCTGCGTTCCTCCAGCTCTACACTCACTACTCCAGCTCTGTTATCTCTGGTTTGAATCAAGTGTTGCTTTCAGTGGGTTAGTTGCTTAACTGGAGCTGAATGTACTGCCAGGGAAAACTCAATGTGCTGTACTTCTGACAAACCAAGATAATCAACAGCTCCCTAAGTACTAACTCCACATTCATTACAAACAACATCTGATCTACAGATTGGCACAGGCAAATGACCGTCAGTCCTCAGTAATGTCACTAATACTTCTCCAGGTCGACTGTGTGTCGATATTATTACTGCTATCTTTATTCAACTTCTTAAAAAACATTATTTTGCCCTCTTCTTTCCTGTCTGCTGCAGGGGCACCGATTACAATTCGAAGCTAATGGAATGGAAAGACAGAATGAGTCCAAATTTGTCTTTAGAACTGCTGGAAAAAACACACAGTGAAAGCAGCAGAAACTGGGTAAAAATCTCAACAACATACTGCCTCTTCACTTGAAGGACAGGATCAAGAAGAGCGAACATTGATTTGTTCATGCGTTTCAGGGCCATCAGCACCACATGCCAAATGTTTCATAATGCCTGTCCAGCCTGTTACAAACATATCTGCCCAGCTCTAGTTCATCTCCTTTGACTAGCTTGAAAATAAAAGTCTAACAAGCGTCAGAATTTGCTACCCTTGAATACAACGACCATCATCAATCATTTATACTTCACCATCACCATCTGTGAAACTAAATTTATTAAAGCGTTTCTGAAAATAAAGCTTAATTCCTCAGACACCAAGAAAGAACAGAGTAAGCTCTGTTTATTTG
Organism: Stegostoma tigrinum; assembly: GCF_030684315.1. Classification (NCBI taxonomy): domain Eukaryota; kingdom Metazoa; phylum Chordata; class Chondrichthyes; order Orectolobiformes; family Stegostomatidae; genus Stegostoma; species Stegostoma tigrinum. Next base: position 20,460,997 of record NC_081375.1, read on the forward strand.
TATAACACCTTTCATATCCTCAGGATGGCAATTGTGTTTTACAGCCAAAAATTACTTTTGAAGAGCTGTGTTTTATAGACAAGAACAAAGCAATAGATGAAAATAGTCAATAAATCTGTCATGTTGGTGTTGATCCAGAGATGAAAGTTAGCAAGAACACCGGAGGTCTCAGCTCTTTAGATACAGCCATGGAATATTTAACCTGAACAAGTAATTTGGGGCCTCGATTTGTTTCTCATATATAAGGTGGCACCTTTAACATGCTTCAGCTGCTTAGAAATGCTCCTGGTTTATGCAATGAAATCTTCTACTTGCAACAAGCCACTAGTCTTAAAAAGGATATTCAGAACTCACCTATAAACATAACTCCCATTGAAACAACTGCATTCACATAATAAAATGACCCAAAGCACTTCACAGAAGTAAAGTCACACAGCCAGTTATCTAACGCTTTGACAGCTTGGAAAAGTATGAGATTTGAAGGACTTTAGAAGAAGGGAAGAGGGTCAACAAAGTGAAGGGATACAGGGAAATTATTTCAGATTATGCATTTTAAAATTGTTGCAGACCCCAGCAGGAGTAACATTCATAAAGCCCTGAAGAAGTTTCTGTAAGCATAGGGCAAAATTATTGTCATATGGTACCAAGGAAGAGTACAGGATTAGGAATAAGCAAGACCACAGATTTGAATTTGGCAAGAAATTTAACAGAAATCGGCAAGCACAAGAAAGATAAGAGAGCAATAGGTGTTCAGCAATATAACGCAGGCAGTGAAATACTGGACAAACTTCACATTGGCATTTATTGCCTTGACTGTTTGAAGACACAAAATGAGCTTTTTGACAACACTGAAGGTGACTTAGAATATAAGCTTCCATACAAAGAAAGGAACAAGCTGTCTTAGTGTAAGGTTGGACGTGGGGAATGAAGCCTCTCTCAGCGTCATGAAGGATGCAGGAGAGAGCTGTAAAAAAAGGAATTCTTTCTGGCAGAAGCTGAAAAGGATGAGTTAATCTTATCACTGTTAAGTTGAAGAAACTTCTTGCTCATCCACAACTGGGATGTGGGCATGCAGTTGGCTAATGCAATGGAGGTCAAGGATGGTGTGAGAGATCTAGATCTTTGAACGAACACTGCACATCACTTTGAACCTGAGTCTGTGCCAACAGATGAGACTGCCAACAGGCGGAGAAGTAAACAAGGATGGGCAATGGCAAAACCCGGCAGTTGACTTGGTGGAAAAAAGAAACGAGTGCATAAGGAAAGACAGTGGAAGAAGATGGAATGATCAACCATGTTTAATGCTGTGGAAAATAAAAGACGACACAGGATATCACAGTTGTAGATGGAAAAGTATCTGTAATGTTGGAGCAGTTGTAGGGTTATTAGCAGGACAGAATCCAGATGGAGCACGTGGAAAAACAAAGAGAAGGGAGAAATCAGAACTCAGCTTGGAGGTGGCAACACCTTGAAAGGTTTTCAGAAAACAAACAGAAGTTGGAGATCTGATTGTTGTTACGGGGAGGGAGTCAAGAATTTTTCTTGTGACAAGAAAAGCACTGATAGTTTTGAAAAGTACTGGATTGCAGAAGAGAAAAAGGTGAGATCAAAGATTCACTGTGAAGATGAACTTACAAAGAGTAGGGTCAGACTGAAAATTATTAGTCTAAAGAGCCCCTCATGCCATTGCTACTGTCGACTTTCTGAATGAACACTGCTGTGCATATAGCATCATAGCATTTTACAGCACAGGAGGAGTCTATTTGGCCCATCATGTCTGTATCAGCTCCTGAAAGAGCCAACTAGCTATGCCCATTCTGCAGCATGATCTCCATGGCCTTCTAAATTAATCACTTCCAAGTATGTAGTTCACGGTTATGTCATACAGTCACAGCAGGGAAACAGACACATTGGCCCAACTCATCTGCACTGACCAGATATCCTAAACTGAGCTGGCCCCATTTTCCAGCATTTGGTTCATATCACTCTAAACTCCTCCTATTCAAATACCCATCTAGATGTCTTTTAAATGTTGTAACTGTACCAGCCTCCACCACTTCTTCTGGCAGCTCATTCCATACATGCACCACCCTCTATGCAAAATAGTTGCCCCTCAGTATCCTTTTAATCTTTCCCCTCTTAAATCTATGCCCTCTAGTTTTGGATTGGCCTACTCCGGGGAAAAGAAGGACTTGACTATTTAAGCTATCCATGCCTCTCATGATTTTATAAACTTTTGTATCATCAACCCCTCAGCCTACCATGCTCCAGCGAATAAAACCCCATCCTATTCAGCATTTCCATATAACTCAAACCCTCCAATCCTGAAAACATCCTTTTAAAGATAGTGGGAACTGCCGAAGCTGGAGAATCTGAGAAAGCAAGGTGTACAGCTGGATGAACACAGCAGGCCAAGCAGCATCGCAGGAGCAGGAAGGCTGACGTTTGGGGTCTGGACCCTTCTTCAGAAAAAGGCCCAAACCCGAAACATCAGCTTTCCTGCTCCTCTGATGCTGCTTGGCCTGCTGTGCTCATCCAGCTCTACACCTTGTTATCGAACATCCTTTTAAATCTTTTCTGAACTCTTTCAAGTTTAACAACATCATTCCAATAGCAGGGTGACCGGAGCTGAAAGCAGTACTCTAGAAATGGCCTCACCAATATCCTCTACTGTCACAACATGTCATCTCCAACACTCAATGCACTGACCAATGAAGGCAAGCGTGCCAAATGCCTTCTTCACTACCCTGTCTGCCTGCAACTCCACTTTCAAGGAACCGTGCATCTGCACGCCCAAGGTCTCTTTGTTTGGCAACAGTCCCCAGAACCCCACCATTAACTGTGTAAGACCTGCCCTGGTTTGCCTCACGAAAATGCGACATTACACATTTGTCTCAATTAAACTTCATCTGCCATTCCTTTGCACTTTGGCCCATGTGATTGATGACATAAACTTTGATTCTTAAAACTAAAAAATGAACAGTAGGCAACGGGATAAACACAAACGAAAAACACTACGGTGAAGCATACTGAAAAGTTTGGATCATGGTGGTTTAAGAGGTTACCCAAATTTGTTTAATGGAATTAGAACAGAAAAGAGTAGTCATATTGGGAGTCAGAATTTAATCAGTATAAAAGCATTTAGTAGATTTTGAAAAGCTGTAAAAGCTGTTGACTTCATCATGTCAAAGAAATTGAGGAAAACTATACATTAAAGGTCAGGGTCAAGTTAGCATGGAGTGTGTAACACTGCTGTGATGTTTAGTAGATTTCAGATGGAGTCTTTGGTTTCTGTTTTTGTGTGTTTGCTGAGCAAAGTTTAGTTTGAAGTGACGCGATTGGTTAAGATTGACATTTAAATACAAGCAAACAGTCTATGAATGGACAAATGCCATGAACACGTTCCCTATCAAGATTGAAAATGTCGTCAATTCTATCAGAACGTAGCTAAGAATTTAAGTTGGTCAAACAGAGCAGCTTGAGCCAACAGCCCGAGGGTGACAAGGGAATGCGAGAGAGACGTTGTTTGGCCCACAGTGATAACAAATGACTCAGAGATAAGAACAACATGAAAGGAACACCTGCAGAGCATGTATAACCCTGTTTATTGACAAGGTTTGATTATGTCATTGTTTGAAAACAAACTGTCATTAATAAAAACAAGCAAATACATTGGAACTCCTTCAACTAATCGCCTGAGAAAAGATGTGTTTCATTCAAGTACTTTAACCTCTGAGGGAAACAAACATTTGTATTACACAACCACTTGGATGTGTCAATCTAACTGTTTACTTAACAGGTTCCCCTCTTAAAAAATATTAGGTGATAAGCATGCAATATAAAACCTAAAATGGTAACCCCTCACCCGAGGGTCATCATAGAATGCCTACAGTGTGGAAACAGGCCCTTCAGCCCAATAAGTCCACACTGACCCTCAGAGCATCCCACCCAGACCCATCTCCTAATAACACACCTAATCTACACATCCCTAACACTACGGACAATTTAGCATGGCCAATCATCTAGCCTGCTCATCTTTGGACTGTGGGAGGAAACCGAAGCACCCGGAGGAAACCCACACAGACACGGGGATAACGCGCAAACTCCACACAGACAGTCGCCTGAGGCTGGAATCGAACCCGGGTCCCTGGCGCTGAGGCAGTAGCACTGACTACTGGGGCACTGAGATGCTGTCATGTCAACAAACATGGCGAAATAGTCATAACTGATTATTTAAAAAGCTTAGGAGGATTGAATCACTTGAAAGCTTTGACAATTCCACTGCGTTTATGCACCTCTTAGACTAATTCACGTAAACCTTGAGCAACACAAAAGGATATCACACAGATCGCTTAAAAGGCACCCCACACATTCCTCCAACTTCCCAAATATGCCTCAGAACCTTATCCAAAGGGGTATCTTACCTGCATTCCCATGAAAATGCACAAACAATAGAATCACTCTAATCTAGTCGTTGTCCTAACTGTGGGATGCCAAAATCCAATTTGACCAGAGGCAGCTGATCACTGAAATGCACAACTGCATCTGTGAACCGCACATTGTACATATTCTGGTCCTTGCCCACATATGGAAAAATCTCAAATCTAACAGTTCCATCATAGGATAGCAAGGCCTCAAAGAAAAGCAAATTAAGCACCAGGCACTAAATCAGGATGACAGGATTGAGAAACAGGGGTATTAGGCCTGTATGAATTCTTGGTTAGGCCACAGTTAGAGTGTTGCATGAAGTTCCAATCAACATATTACAAAACTAACAGAGGCACAGGACAGAGTGCAGAGACGAACAACAGGAATTATGTGTGAAATGCGCGAGTATGCATGTTTGGAGAGGCTGGACAGACTAAATTTGTTTTCTCCTGAAATTAAAACAAGCTGAAGAATGATAAAACAAAGGTATTTATAATTAGGAAAAGTTTTGATAGAATGGGTGTGGAATGCTTTGTTTGTGAGTAAGGGCATAATGAAAGCCCATCAAAATGAGATTGTCACCGAGAAACCAGATTTGGAAGAAACATTTTTACGCAAAGAGCGATGAGAATCTGGAACTCATCATCACAAGGAGGAGTCAAGGTGAATACAGATGCATTGCAGGGGAAGTTAGACAATTAGGTAAGGCAGAAAGGAAGACACACTGGTGATGAAAGATTTTGATGAAGAAACATGGGAGGACATTCAAGTGAATAAAAGATGTCAGAGTGGACTGACTGGGCTGTTACATATTATCCTCTTAGGACTCATCTAAGTCCAAATTGATCAACCCCTGATTCATACACTGTGCCGTCATGTCGAGCTTCCTCAACTGGCAGAAATAACCTTATGGGGTCTACCCTGTCAAGCCGCTTCTCAATCTTACATAGTTCAACAAATTAGAGATAGCAAAGTAGCTATAATGTGACAGGAGTTTCTAGTCTGTGAATAGGCCACGCATATAGATTATAAGTAACACCAAGTCATTTTGGTATATGAACATCATTGTACATATCGATCGAAGCCTCTTGAGTGCCATTGAAACCAGCTTCAATCAGAAAATCTTCCAGCTGGAAGATTTCCATAGAAGTAAACTAAAAATAAAAGATAACTGTGTAAGGTAATTCTGTTCCATACACGAGCCAACTGCTCTACCTTTGTAGGTTTTCCACTTCCTCTAGTAGGCATTCTCTGTTCCTGTCAGACAGCAGCTCCCAATTGCCAGCTCATATTCTTTCAGCTAATGTAGCCAAACCAAACACTTCAATCTCCTAGTGCTTCATTCCCAGAGTCAGATCAAAGCTATTTCAGAACCAGTTAAAAGAAACTCGTTCAGCCTGTGCTAGGACTCAAAAGTTCCCTTTGGCTCATAACCTGAGTGAGGATTGAAATAACCTGGCTGGTGTGCACAAACACGACTAGGATTAGAAGTGCCAACATGTTAGGATTCATAATGTTACACAACCGGAACTCAGTCAACCTGTTCATCTAGATTGCTCAACAGATCTTACCTACTGGCTGGACCACAGTCCGCAAGAAAAAGAATTCAATTGCATTTATTTGGTCCTTCAGAGCCACAGGCAATGAGAGAGTGGGATAATTATTTTTTAAACTGATAGCACCGATAACTTACAACAAAATGAAAACAAAGATTACCGAGGGCAAAAATCGGTGATAGCTAAATGCAAACTTGCTCTCCAGGTTCACCTGTTACCAAATGTCAAATTGAGTCTTTAGAAATGGATTAATGAGGGAACTACTGACTGATAAGCAACATGAAAGTAGTGGAAAAAACAGGTATTTACATGACCACAAAAGTGCATATTTTCTCATTTTATGATCTGAAAGGAAGTGTTGGATTTTAGTTTAACTGTTGTGATTCATTCAGTCTTTGTCCTCAATCCTCCCAACTGCATATCTTCTGTGCTTCTACCATCAATCAAACTCTGTACTCGAGTGTCCAGGCGAAACCAGTAAGACAGAAACAATGCATGTGCAAATACTGGATGAGCACAGCAGGCTAATTACAGGGAAATATGGAAAGTGAACAAAATTACACTGAATGAATATGACAAGCTTAACAAACCAGAAATAAAGCAAGGAAGCTATCACATCAGGGTTTCAGCCCAAATAGTTTGTGGTCAGCTGCCAAAATATCAGTGACTGTTACTTGCAGCATATTAATCCTGTTCAATTTGGAAATGAATGAAACAGTCCCTTTGGGCAACATGTCAAATTTAAAAGATAAAGTATTCTTTTAGATTCAGAACTATTAGGCATCTGCATCAATACAACACTACTGAAGAAGCCCTGCTTCAGATTCTGGTCTTCATTGGAAACCTGTCTTACTTGTCCAAGGGATATGGGCGGTCTGGCTAGGTCAGCTTTTATTGCCCGTCCACAGAATGAATGTAATGCTACCACAAGTTCAATTACGGATCTTGCAATATCTAAAACAGGTTATGCACAGTGCAGTAAGAAAGAACAAGTGCACTGCCCACATATGTGCCAACACTGTGCTCCTCAAATTTCTCCAATTAAGCGCACTCATTTTGAATTGAGACAGTGGAGCGATGGCAATAGAGTCACTGGAGGGAGAACCTGCAGTTGAGAAGAGCAGCAGCTTGAAAGAAGCTGTCACTCATGTTCACTTCACGCCCTTAAGAACCGCAAGTATGGAGTCTGCCAAATCCATGTCAGCGTAACTGAGGTGGGGCCATAAACTACTCAGCAAGGATGGTGCATCGGCAGATGTGTGGAGATTGAAAAATGGGTATGGATAGCAAATCTAAAGATGGATGGGAAATTTCAAGGGCCAAAGCAATCTGAGTTTTTTCTTGAATTCATGAAGGAACTCCTACTTATACTGCCAAGCCATGGGCAAGGGGAGAGAGAGCTATGGCAACAAACATATGAGCTCCCATTGCAAGCCTGGCCAATCTTTCAGCAACTATCATTGCATGTTACTCCTTAGATATTGGTCAAGGGTAATGAAGGAAGAAACAACAGTACTACTTGAAAAGCAAATGAAGGTTTGGCAGCTGAATAGCACTATGCAGTTGCTCAAACAAAAATAAAGCATCACTAGAGATCAAAACTAAAACAAAAAGTGCTGCAGAGAAACTCAGCAGATTTGGAAGCATTTGTAGAAAAGAAACAGAGTTGACATTTTGAGACCACCAAGGCTCTTCAGAACACAAGAACGTTAAAATGGGATTCAGGAGAAGAGTCGTACTGGTTTGAGATGTTAATGTCATTGCTCTTGCCGCAGATGCTGCCAATTCTGCTAAGTTTCTCCAGCAGAGATAGTAGGACCTGCTGATGCTGGGGAATCTGACATAACAAGATGTAGAGCTGGATGAACACAGGAGGTCAAGCAGCATCAGAGGAGCAGGAAAGCTGACATTTCAGGCCTAGACCCTTCTTCAGAAAAAGGGTCTTTCTGGAGAAGGGTCTGGGCCCAAAATGCCAGCCTTCCTGCTCCTCTGATGCTGCTTGGCCTCCTGTATTCATCCAACTCTACACCTTGTTATCTAAGTTTCTCCAGCATTTGCTTTTATTCAATTATTATTGTGCAATTAACCAAGGCATCTGCCAGTGTTTAAATAAATTGTTCCCCAATTTCTTTCATTTCTTCTGAGACTATCCAGAGGGATGTGGTAATAAGGGAAATGAATAGAATGAGATGCCAATTATTCCAAACTCCACTAGCCTCCCTGCTGGAGTATCCCGAATAGTCTTTCTTCTCTTCATGCAACCACCAGACTTGGAGAGAGAGATAATGGGAACAGCAGATGCTGGAGAATCCAAGATAACAAAGTGTGAAGCTGGATGAACACAGCAGGCCAAGCAGCATCTCAGGAGCACAAAAGCTGACGTTTCGGGCCTAGACCCTTCTCTCTGATGAGACGGTTATGAGAAGTGGGTTATGTATAACTTGAGAAAAAGAACCCAACAATTATCACATGCACGTCACTCACTCCCCAACCTCTGCAGCAAATTTGAGCATCAGTTTGCTTGAATTTTCCATAGATGTCCTCACTGAAGTGGGCACTGGATTGAAGCAAGTCTCCACTCAAATCTGAGAAACCTTTATTGACAGCTGTCAGCATTGTGAATAGACAGTCATGTTCCTTCACTGTTGACTACAAAATCTTTGTGACAACACTTTGATCCAAAATAACTTTCTGGAAACCATTGGAAAAACAGGGTTACTATGCCTGGACCAGTTACATTTGCCATTTAATTACTTTTTAAGTATAATAACATTGTTCATGATATTCCTGTCTTTGAGCTTTCTTTATGCTATTTGTGTCAGATAACAAGGATCACACAACTCTCACGAAAAAAAGCTGTTTCCCTCTCAATACAAAGAGCTCATACTTTCATCACTCCAGGCACTGCAACGTTCCAATTTACAGCTTCTCAAATTCTAAACAGATAAAAACAGCCTGACCTTACCACACTAACCCTGGATTCCATCTAAGTGGATACTATGCATTGAAGTGCCAAGTATCAAGAATTCATACTGAGTTCCATCAGTATCAAGGAGGGACGTGCAGGGCATTCTGTGTACGAAGACCAGTCTGATAAAATAAATACACAATCTGCACCAATTTAGAGTGTTCTCAATGCAAACAAAACATTCCATGGAGCTCCACAGAGATTTAATTAGATAATTAAGATAGTAAGCCAAAGCAGGAGATAATGGAAAAACACTCAATGTTCAGTTCAGGTGTCAGTAACCTAGAGAGTAAGTGCCTTTCTTTTTAATTTAGTTAAAAACTGTCTTTCTCAAGAGCCTCAGTGCAGCTACTCAAATGCCAATAATAATGAGAACGAGAGACAAGCACATTCGCACAACATTTTACGAGTTTATTTTCAGCAAAAGTTGTTAATGGCATGATACCTTCAAGCAAGCACTATGTTAATGTTTACAGAACAAAACAAGCTATCTAATACTTGTCAATGTAGGCTTGATCAATTAAGTTCATAGCTGCTCCAGTTCTTAATGACCTGCACACAGCTCCAGAGCCACGGGTTACAGATGTCGAGATTTGTCAAAGATGGTTTAAGGAGGGTTTTGATGGAGGAGATGGAAGGAGAAAGATAGATAAGGTAGCACGGTGGCTCAGTGGTTAGCACTGCTGCCTCACCGCACCAGGAATCTGGGTTCAATTCCACCCTCAGGCAACTCTGTGTCAAGTTTGCACATTCTCCCCACGTCTATGTGGGTTCCTTCCCACAGTCCAAAGATGTGCAGTTTAGGTGGATTGACTGCTAAATTGCCCATAGCATGCAGGGATGTGCAGGCAAAGTGGGTTAGCCATTGGAAATGCAGGCTTATAGGGACAGGGTAGGGATGTGGGTCTGGGTGGGATGCTCTTTAGAGGTTTGGTGTGGACTCAATGGGCTGAATAGCATGCCTCCACATGGTAGCGATTATATGAAGTCTGTGGTAAAATAACAAAGAACTGCGGATGATGGAAATCTGAAACAAAAACAGAAATTGCTGGAGAAACTTAGCAGGTCAGGAAGCATCTATGGAGTGAACCTGCTGAGATGTCTTGGGGGGGGGGGGTCAGGTTCAGAACGTGTGGCCTCGGCTCAATGAGCTGAATGAAGGGGGAACAGACAAGATTATGGATAGAGGAACTGAGAGTGAGGCTAGGATTATGGGGGCGAAGGGGGTTACACACATCGGGAGCAGAAAGGCGAGGCAAAATCTCAAGTGGAAAACATTCTTCTGAATACACGATTCTTGCTGGGCCATAGTACCTGGGTTGCTGGTATTAGTTTCCATTCATTGCACACTATTTAATGGAGGCTTGGGGGGCAGTGGTGTGGGAAAATGAAAATGAAGAATAGTGTTCGCGATCTGAGGTTGTTGAACTCAAGATTGTGTACTTCTCTCACTCACACCTGGTCTACCTCCAACTCTTCCTTTCCTTGACTTCTCTATTTGCATTTCTAGGGATAGGCTGTCAAGTAGTCACCATTCCAGATCCACATGTTCCTACAGCTACCTTGGCTGTGCATCCTCACAGCATTGTAAGGACTCCAATACAGTGTGCCAGTCTCTCCATCACATTTATTCTGATTATGCTATCATCTCTGTGGCTGCTTCCAAGCAGTCTTACTTTATCTCCAACCCTATCATGGTTGATAGAGGACTTATCCATGTCTGACCCATTTTTCACAGTACTGGCACTTGCTATTCCACTCCCTCACAGAACACTACAGGATTCCCATTGTGTTCACTTTCCAGCCTACCAGCTTTTGAATTCAAAGAATCACCCTCTCCTCCATCTGCTATCTCCAAACGTATGCCAGGTGACTGCTTCATGAAATATCTCCACTCTATCTGCGAGAATGAGGCCGATCTTCCAGTTGTTTGTCATTTCAAAACACAATCTTGCTCTCATGGTAACCTTTCTGTCCTAGCCCTACTGCAATATTCCAGCAAAACCCATCACCTGAGAAAAATTGGAAACAAAAATAAAGTTGCTGGAAAAGCTCAGCAAGTCTGGCAGCATCTACGAAGGAAAAAACAAAGTTAACATTTCAGATCCGGTGACCCTTCGTCAGAACTGATGGTAGCTGGGAAAACGTCAGCTTATATGCAGAAAATAGGGAGGTGGGTGGGATAGGAAGTAAACGATAGGATAGAGCCTTAAGAGAGAGAAAGACAGTTGGACAGACAAAGAAGTTGCTAACCATCAGGCTGGGAGGATGAATAGTTGTTGATGGGGAATGTTAGTGACTAACAACAGGGATGTGTGATGGCAGGCTATGCAGGTACAAGGCCTGGTGTGTGGGTTGGGGGGCTGGGACATGGGAGAGTTTAGGCTCTAAAATTATTGAACTCAATATTAAGTCCAGAGGGCTGTTGGGTCCCCAAGTGGAAAATGAGTTGTTGTTCCTCCAGCTTGCGTTGGGCTTCGCTGGAACGCTGCAGCAAACCAGACACAGATGTTGGCCAGGGAGCAGGGTGGTGTGTTAAACTGGCTTTTTTAAAAATCCTGGTTTACCACATCTGCAGTTCTTTCGGTTTTTACCTGAGAAAAATTGCTGTTCAAGTGAAGTACAGGGAATCTAGAATTCCACACAAAGTGAAAATGCTGTATTTGGACTAAGGAAGAAAGGCAAGATAAAAGGATACTTTATGGACTATATTTACTAGGCTTTTGGGTAAGCATCAATACCAATTTGCACATTAGTGGACTGAACCATTCCAGAATACAAGCAAACTCTCCTGTAAATCACAGGTGACAAAATAGTCAGTCTTGATGGAACAGAAGATCAGTCCTTAAACTGCAGGTCTTTCCCACCAACCTTATTGTTCCTCTTGCCACTACACTAACCTTTTTTTCACCCAGAAATAAGGATGTATTGGAGAGTTAACCAAACACACCACTCAGTTCAAGGGCAACTTGGGATGGGTGACTAATGCTGGTCCAGCCAGTGTCACTCACATCCATAAGACCAGAAGAAACAGGAACAAGCCTAGACGGTCCAGCCCATCGAGCCCGCATCACTCAGTAGGATTGTGGCTCAATGATATTACTCACATCTATTTTCCTGCCTTTTCCCCATAACCCTTGCCTCCGCAAATGATCAAGAATCTCTCTCAGCCTTAAAATACACAAGGACTCTATCCCCACAGGTCTGTACAGCAAGAAGTTCCAAAGACTGTCAACCCCACAAGCGAATGAAAAGAACCTACTGTGCCTGGAACCTGGTCCCCTGGCTCCCCAGTTCTGTGCTCGGCAAGATGTGGGGCAAGATCTGGGGGAGCAGCACATCTCTTATTTCAGTCACACAGCTTGGCATCAAGCATTCCCAGGTCAAGCACAACATATCCAGATGCACTAAAGATCCCTGAATCTGAACCCAACTTCAGGCAAGTATTCCCAACTCTATCGGCATGTCAGTTCCACTCCTTTTAAATGAAAAACATCAAGATGGCTTGAATATCTGTTCATCCGTTTCAATTTCCTGTTGGGACAACTGTGTGACTTAGAAGCAGTTCTGTGATGTGTGTTCAATAGAGATACCCAAACTGATTGCACACATTAGAGATCCTGGAATGGGCTGGAACCTTGGTCTTATAGAATTGCAGGGCCAGTATCTAACCTACACTGTCCCCAAGCCTGCCTTCCCACCCCAAAATAAATTCCTGAGAAATGACATCATTTGAATTGTGGAAAATACATTATTTAAAATTCATTCATAGGATGATGGTACTGCTGATCATGCCAGCATTTACTGTCCATCCCTCATTGCCTGGAGGGCAAATAAGTGTCAACCACATTGATGTGTGTCTAGAATCACATCGGCCAGACCAGAAAAGGATGGCAGGTTCTTTCTCTAAAGGACATTTAATGAGCCAGATGGGTTTTTCCAACAATTGGCAACAGTTTCGTGGTCATCCTTAAGACTCTTACTTTCCAGATTTTGTTTTCATTAAATTCAAATTCCACGGCAGGATTCGAATCTGGGTGCCCAGATCATAACTTGGGTCTCTAAATTAATAGCCTAGTAATAAAACCACTGGGCAATCACATCCCCAAATAAAGTGACAGACATTCTGGAGTTTTGCTTCATCACCTTTTTAATAGATCGGAGAATATTTACCCAGAACCTTCCTGCAAGCGCTTAGATGGATCCATGATAAATTAGCTTGCATACTACATGCAAAAGTTAAAAAATCTCTCTTCGTTCTACAATTTACACTTTGAATGTGTACTGTTTCCAAAGGGTGCTAAAACAGTGCCAAAGAAAAGTTGAAGCACAGTCAAGATATTAACCCTGCTTCTTGCTCCACAGATGTTGCCAAACCTGCTGAGTTTCCACAGCTTGTTATTTTTACTGCTGAAATCTTTGTCACTGTGACACCACAGATTGCTGTTGTGCTATATATTAAAAATGAACACCATGCTGGCATATAAATAAAGTGCCCCTGAATGTTGGCTACACCCAACATAAAGGTGTTTCTCTTTTGTATAAAAGGCAAATCCCCCCTGTGAGAACAAATCATTGAATCTGACAGCAGTGCAGCAGGAGATCCCCTGGCCCATCTCGTACCTCTGTTGGCTTTTTCAAAGAACTACGTAATGTGACCGGCTCTCTTGTTAACTGTACAAACGTTCTTGCAAGCATATAAATGTAATTTTCTTTTGAAAGTTACTGATGAATCTGCTTCACCATTTCTTAACATATTCCCCATTCTTGCAATTATGTTGATCTGGAACCAGTCAAACTAGCTCATTTTGGGTGGGATAGCAGATTTATTGTGGTTCTGCATCAATGTTCAGTTAGTATCTCAAAACCAATTAATTTTGAGAAGGAAAGTTCAAGCAGCCTGCAGTTCCACTGTGTTTAAATTGACAGCTTTCTGCAATCATTCAGAATGACATTTCTACAGTACCTTCAACAGGTTTCTCCACTCAAATTAAAACAACCATCCAGATTTTCAACAACATGAAAAGGACAATTCTTTACCCAAATTTTAAACAATTGAAATGATTTCAGGAAAGTTCTATCAATTGTGTTGCTATTCCTTCTAAAATAACAAATGTCTCAATTTACACTGAAAGTGTCCTGCTTCATTGTTGCCAGTAGCAACAGACAAATGTGTGGGTTTGATCGGTTTCAGGAATTTTTTGAAACAATTTGTCATTCATTTTGACATGTAATTGCTTACAGCTATTCTTATTATTCTCAATGAATATATTAATTTCATAATTACAGCTGGTAGGTGACATAAAAGAGATAAGGTGTTCAATATTTTTCTTCAAACCACATATTTTAAAAATTATACATCATTCTGTTCAGGTTTTTGCAATTTTGATTAACCTTTTAAATACTAAAGTCACTTTTCTGCCATGATGGCAACATGTGCATTTACTATCTAAAGATGCAACGATGTTCCGTGCAGCATTCAGTTCAGTGTCAGCTCTATTTAAACATATTTACATACATGTAAACACACTTTATAATGTCCATATAACTTGCTTTTTCTCTTCATATGGTCATTGCTCTTTTAGGGGTACAGTTCCACAGGAGCTGAGAACATTTTGAAACTGAGTGTAATAGCAAAAATTGTAGAATCCCTAGGAAGTTCTCTTAGGAAAAAAAAATCAATTCCTGATCCTCCTAACTGAAAGCAAGCTAATATTCTTCAATAACATGGTGTGAAGCTAGATGAACACAGCAGGTCAAGCAGCATCAGAGGAGCAGGAGAGTTGGCGTTTCAGGTCAAGACCCTTCTTCAGAAATCCTACTATCGTTGTAATATTCTTCAATATTTACTCTATCCAAGCACATTTCTATTATTATCCCTGTACTCTTTCTCCAAAATCCTGGTTTTAAAAGATGGCTCTAGAAGCACTGACAAGTTAAACATTCACCCTCCTCATACTTCAGACCAAATCTACATGCTATTAGTTCAAATTTCAAACTCTAAAATAAATGCGACTAAAATAAATATAAACCACACAAATACATCGCAGCAGCCTTTAATGGAATAGTAGAAAATAAGTGTAAGCATCCTAGGTCAAAACAGAAAGAAGTACACTGGTGTTTTACTGAATATCAGAATACCTCATCGACAGAGTCAGGGGTCTTGATTACCTCTTCCATCCCCAATGAAGTTAGCATTTTCTGTCTCTTCAGCCGAATGTCTGAGTGCAAGATTCTACTGTCAACTTTCCAAATAAGCTAGAAATGCATCCAAGCTGGAAAGGGCAATGTTGGTTAAGGTTTGCCCTGATACTAATCACACTGACTAGTTTCCAGATCACAATCTGTATCTGGGACCAGTCTGGCCAACGATTTCCCTGCAGGACTCCTCTATAATGCTAAAATATGTCCAAAATGTCTGGAACCTAACCAGCCTGTGATTAAAAACACGCAGTAAGAATTTTCAAATGATTCACCTTTATAAAACAAGGAAGTGTGTTTTCTTGCCCCCTTTCTCATCCTTGGTGAAAGGATAGATTCACACTTATTTTGTTTCCTCTCGATAATTAAGAGATGTTTCTATCGACTAATTAACACCTCAACAAAAAGAAGAACTGTGGGTGCTATAAATCTGAAACGAAAACAGAAATTGCTGGAAAAGCTCAGCAAGCCTGGCAGCATCTGGGGAGAGAAATCAGAGTTAATGTTTTGGGTCAAATAACAGTTCTGGAGAAGAGTCACTCGACCCAGATCGTTAACTCTGATTCCTCTCCACAGATGTAGCTTAGATTGCTGAGCTCTTCCATTAATTTCCATCTTTGTTTTAAATTAACACCTCTTCCTTTCTTGGAGAGACAACCCAAGGGCAAATTAATTTCAGTAGATTTTGGTGTACAATGACTTTATTTGTAGGCAATTGAGCTGTGTCTGACTCATAAGTGCAGTTGCTTCAGGAGTTATTCCACTGTAATTATTCTGCATTTCTGTCTAATACATAACAGAACAGTGGTAAAATAACAAATCAAATATTGAGGCAAACTTCAGCACCCACACACTTAAGTGCCTGAGCTCAATGGTGCTTTTAATTCTACAACATGGAGGGAAAAATATAACCAAGCATACAAAGAAGAGGAGCAAAAATAAACAATAAAACCTAAATAGGATGCAAAGCAAAGCAGATTCAAACTAGATTGGCAAAAAATCGCAAACAGTTCCAAAGATTTTTGCAAAGAGGACCACTGGGAAACATATAAAAGTGAAACAAAATTCACTCAAAGAAAGCCAAATGAAGAAATTGAACAAATTACTAATGCACCAGTGGGAATATTTATTCCATTAGCCTATTCAATTTTAGGAAAGGAAATTTTCATATCAAAAAGGAATTTGTGTGTATTTTCTTGGTGTTTAACAAAAGGTAGAGAAAGAGTGTTTCAGGAAAGTATAGAACTATAGCTGATCCAGGCTTGAGGCTTTTGATAACTATCAGCTAAAGAGTACTGACCGTCTACTTTTGATAGCACCCAAGAATAAACGCAGGGATTAGAATGCACAATATTCTGTGCTCATTCATTGTAGTGGAGGTAGTGTGGCAATTTTTTGGTACCGGTTAGTTTGGAGGATTTTAGTACTTTGCTGGCATGATTCGACAGTTGATTGGTTAGTCACATCAACAGGAGATTGTATCACAAGTGGGTGGTACCAAGTCACTTGAACCAAGTGCAACAAGGCTTCATCGCTTCAAACGGAGGTGAGTAATGAATAGACCAGATGCTGAGAACCTGAGCAGGAAAACAATGAACAAAACAGGTCAACATGGAAAACAGAGGGCTCCAAGGTGCAATTGATAAAGGAAGGAAAATTAGATGTACTGTATCCACACAGGCTGGGGCCATCCAGACAGGCACATAAAGGAAGTGCGGGAGCGACTAAACTGTGAAGATCACTGGCAAGATCGGAAGACTTTTATTACTGAAGACCTGGAGACAGATTTGTAACAGCTTCAATCACCTCATGTTAGTGGTGAATGTCAGAAAAGCCATCTTTAAAATCCACACCATACTAACCAAAGAAGTAGCCTCATCAATTACTCAATCACCTCAATTACCATCAATCGCAATCAATCAGGCCTCATATCTACAATTTATGTGTTCCACCACAGCAGGAGAGTGTTAACAAACTCCATTTGCACACCATTGCAGCCAACCATGATCTTGTACCTGATGCTGCAGCTTCTATTGCTTGACAAGCTGGAGTCACTCATTGTCAGAGCTCAGGCTGTTATCATCATGGTTATGGAATACAGTGTATTCCAGGGACTTCCATAGTGACAGACATTTCCCTCCAGCAGAGTACTGGTATTGCTGATGCAGTGCTCAGAGCAGTGGCAATGGCTCAAAGGAGCATGATCCTGCTGTCGTCTCTCAACATGTCAGCGTACAAACTCTCAGCATTGCCACTCCAACAGTGAGGCTTTGCTGTTGCCTGTCAGCCACTGTAACCCAGATTGATGTTCCCTGGGCCAAGATGGTGCTGTCTACAGCCTGGTTTTCCCGGCCCAGAGCTGCTCAAGGTTGTTCGCCCAGTCCATGATCAGTGTCCCTCAGCAACAGTCAGTTCCACCAACTAGGGTAGCACTGCATTAGAGCATTAAGACAGGAAAGGCACATATAATATACACACTGGAATTAGGAGGAGCAGGCCAGTCAGCCCTGAAGCCTTCAATAAGATCATGGGTGATCTGATTACTCCACATTCCGGTCGATCCCCAATAACACATCACCTGTTTACTTAATACAAACTCATCTCTAGTTTACATTCAAATATTCAAACACAGTTTCCACTGCCTTTTGAGGAAGAGAGTTCCAAAGTTTCACAACCCTCTTAGAGGAAATATTACTCATCTCTGTCCCCTGTTTTGCGGTCCCTCGGTCTAAATTCTCCACCATCCACACTGACAAAATTCCTTGGAATCGTGAATGTTGCGAACAAATTTCATTCCACACTTCTCAACTCCAGCAGACACAAGCTCCAGTTTGTCCAACCATTAAGCATGAAACAATCTACCCATTTTATGTATTGGTTTAGTCAACCTCTTCCAAACTGCTTCCAACACATTTGCATCCTTCATTATACAAGGAGATTATTTGCTGTGCACAATTCCCCAGATGTGATCTCATTAACAACTGAAGCATAATCTTACAAGTGTTGTATTCAATTTTCCTCACAAATGAAGGACAATATTCCATTCACTTTCCTAATTACTTGCTGTACTTGCGTATTAACCTTTTGTGATCCATGCAAGGTAGTATCATTCCAGTTAGAAATGCAATTTGAAATGTATATTTTGTGGCGTTCATTTATTTTTACATCTGTGATTGGCAGCAATATAGGAAAGTTAAGGTGTTGGACCATTTTTAAATAGGGAATTAGGGTTAGATTAATTGGTGTCCCAATCTGAGCAGGAAAGGCTATCTAGTGTGCCTCTGTCCTTCCTCTTCCCTGTCTACATGGCCCCACTCCTCCACTTCACTCTTTTTCTCCATGGCTGCTACTATAACTTAAGAGAATAATGTCAAAAGCTTGATTTAGAGAGCCACAAATACATATTGCACAGAGAACCTTTGGAATCTATTAGCTGGAGATGTAGTAAACACAGGAGAAAATGACCCTCCATAAATCTGAAAAACATCCTAACTGCTTTCCCTTTTTAAATATTACTCATGTTACAGACATTGTGGTGAATGTTTACAGACTGAAATTCAAAGTATTCTGCAGCATGTCTAAAAAGAGACCAGGATCAATGCGAAAGGTCTGTATTAAAAGTTGCTGATGTGAATTAGATAATGAATTGGTTCAATTTCAGGAAATAATTAATAATTGTTAATGGAGCCTGATTTAATTGGTCTGCAGTGACGCAGTTAAATAGTATGAGATAACAAAGTGTGGAGCTGGATGAACACAGCAGGCCAAGCAGCATCTCAGGAGCACAAAAGCTGACGTTTCGGGATAAAGGGAGCACACTTTGTTATCTTGGATTCTGCAGCATCTGCAGTTCCCATTATCACTAAATAGTATGAGAGTTGGTTTTCTGAGGAAAAGAAATGCATTAAATGCATTGGAAAAGCTGCAGAGGAGATTTACCAGGATGTTGCCTGGTCTGGAGCGAAGGCCTTATGAAGAAAGGCTGAGGGACTTGGATCTGTTCTCATTGGAGAGAAGAAGGCTAAGAGGGGATTTAATAGAGACATACAAGATGATCAGAGGATTAGATAGGGCGGACAGTGAGAGTCTTTTTCCGAGCATGATGACGTCAGCTTGTACAAGAGGGCATAGCTACAAACTGAGGGGTGATAGATTTAAGACAGATATCAGAGGCAGGTTCTTTACTCAGAGTGGTAAGGGCATGGAACATCCTGCCTGCCAACGTAGTTAACTCAGCCACATTAGGGGCACTTAAACAGTCCTTGGATAAGCATATGGATGATGATGGGATAGTGTAGGGGGATGGGCTCAGATTAGTTCACAGGTCGGCGCAACATTGAGGGCCGAAGGGCCTGTTCTACGCTGTATTGTTCTATGTTCTATGTTCTAAAAGTGACCTATGTTATTAATCTGGCAGATGGGTGTGCAAAGTTAAATATATACTATACAGGTAACAACAGAATGAAGTGGACTTTGTCAATAAATGGCTGTGACTGAAGCAAAGCTTCAATCTGCTTTGAACTCTAGTCTATTCATTTCATTTGGACAAACAAATTCTGTTCTGTTAGCTGTATACTTAAGAGAACTGTTGCAATTTCTGGAAGAACTATAGCAAGATGTAAGTGAGTTTAAGCACAGACAGAAATCTCAAATCAGACCTCACATCAAGATCGGACAGAGTCCCTTGATTCATTGGGACCTGAATATCGTCACCCTTTGAATCTAGAAGCAAAAATGTTTGTCTGTTCTGATTGTTTTAAATCAGTGTGACCAGAAAAGCACAGTGAGACATAAACCTGAGCAATTTTAATCAAGTGTTCAATCAGGAAATCTTGCCCAGTTTCATAAGGCAATACCGAATTGCTTTTTGATGAAAAACAATGACATGTACTCACAAATTAATTACATCAGAAACGTTGTCACAGGCTATAAATGTCAAATGCAACCAAAGGTATTCGACATCTGTCCGGCCCTCTGCAGTTGGTGATCAAAAGAAGCCATTTAATGAGGTGAGGCACCCATTAAAACCCAGTAGAAACAGGAAGTATAAATTCTAGATGGATGATCGATCTGGTTCCGATCACTGCCTGCTTAGTTGATTAAAAAAGAAAACTGATTTAAGGTATCACAACTAGCTTTACAGAACACTTGATTAACGCTCCTCATTGTCAAGATTTCATTTCAAAAGCCTGTGGCATTGTAGCTGCCAAAGTTGAGAGGGGATCCATGGTTTTGAAGCAGCCACGTCAGGTACACTGGGCAATTAAGACACACCAAGGGTCTCATCCACCCACCGCTAGCATTAATGCAGTGGCAAGAAAACCAGTGAAGGGTTGCATGGGCTGTCAGGAAGGTCTCTTCCTCAAAAGGCACCCTGCAGGACCCCAGCATCTGTCTGAGGGCTATGGTAATAGCCAGTCCTCTGCCTTTGCTGTCAAGCTTCCCTCCCTACATATCCTCTCCTGCCCTAACCCACTCCTACCAGCAGGAACGCCCACTGCTGTCCAGTCAAGTGCTCGACTGGCCATTAATGAAACAGGCGTTCCCTAACTCAGGCAACATGAGGCTTTCACCAGATCCCAGTCACCTCCATAAACACAGGCCATGATGTTCTTTTAAGTTTCAGCATCAGAAACTAAACCAGTTTTCCTAAAGTTCGTATGGCAGTTTAAAGTATTCTGCAAGATAAGTTCTATATAATAATCACCTGCATACTACTTTTTTTCCTAATTATAATTATTGAAAATCGGGTTTGTTATTTGTTACAACCAGAACTATAGCATGTTCGATCTCTTGAAATCTGAAGTGAAGCATGATGAGCAGTTTTTCCAAATCAGTATGAAGAACTGACGTGGGTTAAGAAGAGTCATTGATATTTGGCACACTGCTCTTATTCACAGCATCCATCAGACTGCAAGTTTCCGGTTAAAGGAGATGAGAGTTTATTTGGAGAAACTGAACAGAAAGCAAGAAAGCTGGATGATAATCTCAACTGCAACTGCTCAGTTCATAAAAGAAAACTGAATTTGACTGAACTTGATTAAATTCATAAAGCATTCATTTATTGCGCACACGTAGCAAAATAGATGCATTTGCATGTAGTTCTGATATTGTCTGGTTGAAGGAAATAATGCTGCTACACTTTAGGAAGGTATGCAATCATTTGAAAAAGATAGAGACAGCACAAAGGGCAATCCCAGTTTTAGATCACTTAGATACAAAGCTAAAAGCAGGACAATGCAATCAAAATGATTGAGGCAGCATAAAGGAAAGCCAGACCTTGTAAAATGCAAATGTGGAAAATTCTGTAGACATCTGGAAGCTTTATACAGCCTGCAAAATTAAACAAGATAATACCACAGTGTCAAAGGCTTGGATGGTGAGAGATTTGTTAAATGTGTTCAAGAAAAGTTTCTTTATCAATATATAGATGTAATAGGTGGTGCTGTTCCCATATATCTGTTACCCTTGTCCTTGTAGATGACATTTGTCATAGGTTTGGAAAGTCCTATCTCAGGATCTTTAGCAGATTTCTCAGTGCATCTCATAGATGGTACACACTGCTGCTATTGAGCACTGGAGGGAGTAGGCTGCTTTTTCCTGGATGGTGTCCAACTTTTTGGGTGCTTTTGCAGCTGCACCCATCTAGGCAATAATGTTCAGGCATGTGTAGGATTAGTATATGGGGATGGGTTTAGGTGGGATGTCTAAGGTTCGGTGTGGACTTGTTGGGCCAAAGGGCCTGTTTCCATGCTGTAGGGATTCTTTGATTTGATTTTGATACTCGAGAAGGACAAAAACTTGACCTTCTCTTTAGAATGATGGCAGGGCAAGTGATTTAAGTGTCAGAAGGGGAACACTTTGAGGCTGGTGATCATAATTCTATTAGTTTTAAAATAGTTATGGAGAAGAATGAGTACAGGAGCAGGGATGTGTTATTGCAGTTATACAGGGTTTTGGTGAGGCCACACTGAGAATATGGTGTGCAGCTTTCATCTCCTTTCCTGAGGAAGGATACTCTTGCTCTCGAGGGAGTGCAGCCAAGGTTTACCAGGCTGATTCCGGGGATGGCGGGACTGATGTATGAGGAGAGATTGATTAAATTAGGATTGTTTTCGCTGGAGTTCAGACGAATGGGGTGGGGGGGAGGTCTCATAGAGGCTAATAAAATTCTAACAGAGCTTGATAGGATAGATGCAGGGAGGATGTTCCCAAAAGTGGGTGCACCCAGAACCAGGGGTCATAGTCTTAGAATTCGGGGTAGACTATTTCCGGTGGAGATGAGGAGGCATTTCTTCACCCAAAGAATGTTGAGCTTGTGGAATTCATTACCAAAGGAAGTAGTTGATGCCAAAATACTGAATGCATTCAAGAGTGGGCTAGACCTAGCACTTGGATGAGATCAAAGGTTACGGTGAAAAAGTAGGATTAGGCTGTTGAGTTGGACAATCAGTCAGGATTGTGATGAATGGCAGAGCAGGCTTGAAGGGCCGAATGGCTTCTCCTGCTCCTATCTTCTATGTTTCTGTGTGTGCATAAAAATCTTGAATTAGACTAAGGCAATTTTTTAATGGCGTGAGACAAGAACATTCAAAAGTTGATTGAGATAGACTCTTTGCAGTAAAGGGGACGACTGACAAGTGGGAGATTTTCAAAAGTGTGGGAACAACAGTTCAAAGGCATTATATTCCTGTTTTAGTGAAGTGCAAGGTTAGCAAGTGTAGGGAACAATGGATGAATAAAGACATTGAGATTCTAGTCAAGATTAAGAAAAAAAATCATACATTAGGAACAGATAACTGGGATAAGATGAATTCTTGAAGAGTATAAGAAGTGTAGGGGCATTCTTAAATGGGAAATTAGGACAGCAAAAGGGGGATATGAGATAACCTCGGCAGAGAAGATTAAGGATAAACCTAAGAGATTCTGCAAGTACATTAAGAGCAAAAGGGCAACCCGAGGAAGAATAGGGCTCCTTAAAGATCAGTGGAGTCATCCAGATGTTGAACCTCAGGTAATGGGAGAGATAGTAAATAAATATTTCACATAGTTTTTTACTGTGCAGAGAGAAATGGAGACTAGAGAACTCAGGGAAATAAATATGGTTATTTTGAAAACAGTGCACATTACAGAAAAAGAAGTGCTGAAGATCTTAGAAAGCATACAGGTAGAAAAATCTCTAGGCCCTGATCAAGTGTATCCCAGGACATTGTCGGAAGATAGGGAAGAAACTGTGGGGTCCCTAGCAAAAATGTGT
Source organism: Stegostoma tigrinum (assembly GCF_030684315.1). Lineage (NCBI taxonomy): Eukaryota > Metazoa > Chordata > Chondrichthyes > Orectolobiformes > Stegostomatidae > Stegostoma > Stegostoma tigrinum. The sequence goes on from NC_081375.1 coordinate 20,484,407, forward strand.
GTATCATCTATAGCCACAGGTGAGCTGCTGGGAGTCTGGAAAGTAGTTAATGTTGTGCCTTTATTTAAGAAAGGATGTAGGGAGAATCCTGGCAATGACAGACCTGTGACCCTGACATTGGTGATGCGTAAGCTGTTGCAGGTGATTCTGAAAGATAGGATTTACATGTATTTGGGAAAGCAAAGACTAATTAGGGATAGTCAGTGTGGAGTTGGAGGAACACAGCAGGCCAGGCAGCATTGTTTTGTACAGGCGAAATCGTATCTCACAAACTTGATTCAGTTTTTTGAGGAAGTAACCAAATAGAATGATGAGGGCATAGCAGTAGACGTTGTTTACTTGGACTTCAGTGAAGCCTTGACAAGGTTCAGAATGGTAGAATAACTAGTACAGTTATATTCCATGGGATTCAAGTGAGCTTACCAACAAGATACCATCAACAGGATGTAGGAGACAGAAGGTGGCGGGAGAGTGTTGTTTTATGGACTAGATACCTGTAATCAGTGTTGTTTCACAGGGTCCACTTTTGTTTGTCAATTTGGATGAGAATACAGGAAACACAGTTAGTTAGCTTCTGGATGAAACCAAAATTGGTGGTATAGTGAACAGTGAAGAAGGTTATCTAAGATTACAAAGAGGTCTTGATCAATTGGCTCAATGTGCTGAGCTGTGGCAGATTGGAGTTTAATTTGGATAGATGCGAGCTTTAGCATTTTGATAAAACAAACATGAGCAGGACTTATACAATTAATGGTAGGTCACTGGGTAATTCTGTAGAACAGAGAGACCAGGGTGCAGGTACATAATTCTTTGAAAGTTGCATCATAGGTAGACAGGGTGTTTGAGATGGCATTGAACATGCTTGCCTTATCGGATCAGATCTTTCAGTACAGAGGTTGGGATGTTATGTTGAGGTTGTACAGGCCATTGGTAAGACCTCTTCCGGAGCACTGTGTGCAGTTCTGGTCACCCTGCTATAGGATGGATATTATTAAACTGGAGAGAGTTCAGAAAAGATTTACCAGGATGCTGCTGGGAATGGAGGGTTTGAGTTATAAAGAGAGGCTGGATAGGCTGGAACTTTTACACTGGTGTGTAGCAGGTTGAAGGGTGGCCTTATAGATATTTATACAATCATGAGGGACAGTGATAAGGTGAATAGCATGGGTCTTTTCCACAGGGTGGGGAGGTCAAAACTAGGTGGCACATTTTTATGATGAGAGGAGAAAGTTTTAAAAAGGGCATGAGGGGCAACTTTTTCACACAGAGTGGTTTGTGCGTGGAAGGAAGTGCCAGAGGATGTAGTGGATGCAGGTACAATTACAACAATTAAAAGACACTTGGATAGGTACATGAATAGGAAAGCTTAAGAGGGATATGGGCCAAATGCAAGCAAGTGGGACTAGGTTAGTTTGTGACTATGGTCGGCATGGACTGAAGAATCTGCTTCCATGCCGTATGACTCGAAGAAAAAAGATAACCATTTCATTTTGCCAAGCCTGAAGCATTACCATTCAAGCATCACAGAGCTCATTTAACATATGGCCCAAACCACAATCAACTTGGGAAGAAGTAAGAACTGAATTATCAACTGTCCATGAGGCCAGAAATTAATGAACTAAAGTTTGCTACTGAAGAGCAATGTCTATTTAATGACATTTTCCCTCAACAATGTGTAAATTGTTGTGTGACCTAGCAAGGAGATTGCGACACACTACAAGTTGTTGGATGATTTATGTTGGTTCACCTCGTTAGCCTGACAAAAATGGTAGTTCATCCTCAACTGCCCCATTATTTTGAAGAGTGTGTTGGATTTGCACATCAATTGCCCATTAAGGACTCATCTTTAATAGTCAAAGTACATTTCTAGTGTGAATGCAATATCAGTCGACTACTCTAGCCCAAAAAGGGAACAAAATAAATCAATATGCATCATTTCTCCAAATAGTTAGTTCTTCATACAGGAATTTATATCTGAACATTTCAATTTATAAAGAGAGTTTGTTCTATATTGCTCTATTCAGTCTCTGATTTCTCACGCTTTCTTTCACCATTTCAGTAAGATCTGGACTATTGTAAAGCAAGGCATATTTTAATGGCTTAAGAAAACAGACGCATATACTTTCACTTTCTTTCTCATTGAAGGTGCAAATACCAGGTCTGCACAAATTAAAATCTTGTCTATAGCCCAATAACGAGTGCAATAAGCACCCTTCATTCCACATCATATAAAGCAGTTGCATTTCTGATTCAGCAGGTATGGCTTCACAGTATTTCATAAACTGACCTTGTGAGTGCACTGGAATTGGAAGGCGGTCAAACATATTGTTCGGGAGATTTACTAGAGCTGTTCGGCAGATTTAAATTGTGAGTGTGAGTGTGAGTGTGAGTGTGGTATACGCAGGGAGATAGTGAGGAAAGAGATCAGTCTGAGATTGCCGCAGTTATGAAAAGGAGCAAGTCAACACAGGCAGGAATAAAGCAGACAATGAGGCAGGACTGATAAATTTAACTGCATTTATTTCAATGCAAACGTCTAACAGATAAGGCAAATGAACTCAGGGCATAGTTGGGAACACAGGAATGGGATAGCATAGCAACTACAGAAACGTGGCACAGGGATGGACAGGACTGGCAGCTAAATGCTCCAGGGCACAGATATTATAGGAAGGATAGAAAGAGGGGCAAGAGGGGAGGGAGAGAGACAGTAGGCACTGCTGATGCTGGAGAATCTGAGATAACAAGGTGTAGAGCTGGATGAACACAGCAGGCCAAGCAGCATCAGAGGAGCAAGAAGGCTGACGTTTTGGGCCTAGACCCTTCTTCAGAAATGGGGGAGGGGAAGGGGGCTCTGAAATAAATAAGGAGAGAGAGGGAGGCAGATGGAAGATGGGTAAAGGAGAAGATAGGGTGAGAGGAGGCAGACAGGTCTAACAGGCGGGGTTGGAGACAGTAAAGGTGAATGTGGGCAGGGAGTTAGGGAGGGGAATAGGTCGGTCCAGGGAAGACAGACAGGTCAAGGAGGCGAGATGAGGTTAGTGGGTAGGAGATGGGGGTGGGGCTTGAGGTGGGAAGAATGGTTAGGGAGGCGGGGATGAGCTGGGCTGGTTTTGGGATGCCGTGAAGGGAGGGGAGATTTTGAAGCTTGTGAAGTCCACATTGATACTCTTGGGCTGCAGGGTTCCCAAGCGAAATATGAGATGCTGACAAGAACAGCATTCTCCTTCATCCATCTTCTATCCGCCTCCCCCTCTCTCCCTATTTATTTCAGAATCCCCTCCCCCTCCCCAATTTCTGAAGGAGAGTCTCGACCCAAAACATCAATCTTCCTGCTCCTCTGATGCTGCTTGGCCTGCTGTGTTCATCCGGCTCTACCCCTTGTTATCTCAGAGAGGAGGGGAAGTTGTGTTTTGACTAGGGATAACATTATGGCTATAATTATGGTAGATATTTCTGGGATACATCTGGGACATTATTTGGGTGGAACTGAGAAATAAAAAAGGATGATCACCTTATTGGGATTGTACAATAGACACCCCCTCAACAGTCAGCAGGAAATTGAGAAACAAATTTGTAAGGAGATCCCAGTTATCTGTAAGAATAATAGGGTGGTTATGGTAGGGGGTTTTAACTTACCAAACACAGACTGGGACTGTCAAAATATTGAGGGCTGGGATGGAGAGGAATTTGTTAAGTGTGTACAAGAAAATTTTCTTATTCAGTCCATGGACATACCTACTGGAGAAGGTGTAAAACGTGACCTACTCTTGGGAAATAAAGAAGGGCAGGTGACTGAGTTGTAAGTGGGGAAGCACGTCAGGGCCTGTGACCATAATTCTATTAGTTTTGAAATAGTGATAGAAAAGGACAGATCAGATCTTAAAAGTTAAGGTTCTAAATTGGACGAAGGTCAATTTTGACAATATTAGGCAAGAACTTTCAAAAGGTGATTGGGTGCAGATGTTTGCAGGGAAAGGTATGGTTAGAAAATGGTAAGCCTTCAAACCTGAGATAATGTGAGTCCAGAGGAAGTGTGTTCCTGTTAGGGTGAAGGGAAAGGCTGGTGGGTGTAGGAAATGCTGGGTGACTGCAGAAATTGAGGTTTTGGTCAAGAATAAGAAGGAAGCGCGTGTCAGGTATAAACAGCAGAGATCCAGTGAATCCTTAACAGTATAAAAGCAGTAGGAATATACTTAAGAGGGAAATCAGAAGGGCTGAAAGGGGACAAGTGATATCTTTGGCAAACAGAGCTAAGGAGAATCCAAGAGGATTCTACAAATACATTAAGCACAAATGAGTAACTAGGGAGAGAACAGGGCCCCTTAAAGATCAGCAAGGCCACCTACGTGTGGAACTACAGGAGACGGGGGAGATACTAAATGAGTACTTTGCATCAGTGTTTGCTGTGGAGAAGGATATGGAAGATAGAGAACGTGGGGAAATAAATAGCCACATCTTGAAAAATTTCCACACTGCAGAGGATGTGGTACTAGATGGCTTGAAACACATAAAGTTAGATAAATCCCCAGGACCTGATGAGGTGTACCGTAGAACTCCATGGGAAGCAAGGGAAGAGATTGCCAGGCCCCTCGCTGAGGTATTTGTATCATCAATAGCCAAAGGTGAAGTGCTGGAAGACTGGAGGTTGGCTAACGTGGTGCCACTATTTAAGAAAGGTGATAAGGAAAAGCCAAGGAACAATAGGCCAGTGAGCCTGACATTGGTGGGGGACAACTTGTTGGAGGGAATCCTGAGGGATATGATTTACATGTATTTGGAAAGGCCAGGACAGATTAGCGATAGATAAGAGATAATGCAAACTGCAGATGCTAGAGAATCCGAGATAACAAAGTGTGGAGCTGATGAAGGCAGCAGGCCAAGCAGCATCTTAGGAGCACAAAAGCTGACGTTTCGGGCCTAGACCCTTCATCAGAAAAGGGGGATGGGGAGAGGATTCAGAAATAAATAGGGAGAGAGGGGGAGGCGAACTGAAGATGGATAGAGGAGAAGATAGGTGCAGACGAGAGTGTGGGTGGGGAAGCAGGGACGGGATAGGTCAGTCCAGGGAGGACGGACAGATCAAAGGGGCGGGATGAGGTTAGTAGGTAGGAAATGGAGGTGCAGATTGAGGTGGGAGGAGGGGATGGGTGAGAGGAAGAACGTGTTAGGCAGGCGGGGACGAGCTGGGCTGGTTTTGGGATGCAGTGGGGGGGAGGGGAGATTTTGAAGCTGGTAAAATCCACATTGATACCATTGGGCTACAGGGTTCCCAAGCGGAATATGAGTTGCTGTTCCTGCAACCGACGGGTGGCATCATTGTGGCACTGCAGGAGGCGCAGGATGGACATGTCGTCTAAGGAATGGGAGGGGGAGTTAAAATGGTTCGTGACTGGGAGGTGCAGTTGTTTACAGCGAACCGAGCAAAGGTGCTCTGCGAAGCGGTCCCCAAGCCTCCACTTGGTTTCCCCAATGTAGAGGTAGCCACACCCTGTACAGTGGATACAGTATACCACGTTGGCGGACGTGCAGGTGAACATTTGCCCTGATGTGGAAAGTCATCTTGGGGCCTGGGATGGGGGTGAGGGAGGTGGTGTGGGGGCAGATGTAGCACTTCCTGCGGTTGCAGGGGAAAGTGCCGGGTGTGGTGGGGTTGGAGGGGAGTGTGGAGCGGACAAGGGAGTCGCGGAGAGAGTGGTCTCTCGGAAGGCAGACAAGGGTGGGGTGGGAAAATGTCTTTGGTGGTGGGATCGGATTGTAGATGGCGGAAGTGTCGGAGGATGATGCGTTGTATCTGGAGGTTGGTGGGGTGGTATGTGAGAACTAGGGGGATTCTCTTTTGGCGGTTATTGCGAGGGCAGGGTGTGAGGGATGAGGTGTGGGAATTGCGGGAGACACGGTTGAGGGCGTTCTCGACCACTGTGTGTGTGTGTGTGTGTGTGTGTGTGTGTGTGTGTGTGTGTGTGTGTGTGGGGGGGGGGGGGTGGGGGGGGGGGGTGGGGGAGTTGCAGTCCTTGAAGAATGAGGACATTTGGGATGTGCAGGAGTGGAATGCCTCATCCTGGGAGCAGATGCGGCAGAGGTGAAGGAATTGGGAATAGGGGATTTCACAAGCTTCAAAATCTCCCCTCCCCCGAATGCATTCCAAAACCAGCCCAGCTCGTCCCCGCCTGCCTAACCTGTTCTTCCTCCCACCTATTCCCTCCTCCCACCTCAAGCCGCACCTCCATTTCCTACCTACTAACTTCATCCTGCCCCTTTGACCTGTCCGTCCTCCCCGGACTGACCTATCCCCTCCCTACCTCCCCACCCATACTCTCCTCTGAACCTATCTTCTCCTCTATCCATCTTCAGTTCGCCTCCCCCTCTCTCACTATTTATTTCAGAATCCTCTCCCCATCCCCCTTTCTTCATGAAGGGTTTAGGCCCGAAACGTCAGCTTTTGTGCTCCTAAGATGCTGCTTGGCCTACTGTGTTCATCCACACTTTCTTATTTAGGGATAGACAACATGGCTTTGTGCATGGGAAATTGTGTCTCACTAAATCGACTGAGTTTTTTGATGAAGTAACAAAGAGGATTGATGACAGTGGAGCAGTGGACGTGATCTATATGGACTTGAGTAAGATGTCCAACAAGGTTATTCATAGTGGACAGGTTAGCAAGGATAGATCACATGGAAAACAGGGAGAATTAGCCATATGGATACAGAACTGACTCAAAGATAGAAGACAGAGGTGCTGGTGGAGGGTTGCTTTTCAGACTGGAGACCTGTGACTACAAGTGTGCCACAAGGATCGGTGTTAGGTCCTTTTCATCATTTATGTAAGTGATTTCGAAGTGAACATAGGAGATACGGTTAGTAACTTTGCAGGTGACATAATATTGGACGTGTAGTGGACAGCAAAGAAGGTCACCTCAGAGTTCAACTGGATCTTGATCAGATGGGCCGATGGGCTGATGTGCGGCAGATGGAGTTGAATTTAGATAAATGTGAGGTGCTGCATTTTGGATAGGCAAACCAGGGCTAGGCTTAGATACTTAATCATAAGGTCATAGGGAGTATCGCTGAACAAAAAGACATCGAAGCGCATGTTCACACTTCCTTAAAAAGTAGATACAGTAGTAAAGAAAGCATTTAAAATGTTCACCCTTACTGGTCAGTGCATTGAGTATAGGATTTGGGAGGTCATGTTGTGGCTGTACTGGACATGGGTCAAAACACTTTTGGAATACCCTGTGTAATTCTCGTCTCCCTGCTGTAGGAAGGATATTGTGTGAAAATTGAAAGGGTTCAGAAAAGATGTACAACTATGTTGCCGGGGTTTTAGCTATAGGGAGAGGCTAAAAAGCTGGGGCTATTTTCCCTTGAAATGTCAGAAGCTAAGCAATGGCCTTATAGAGGTTTATAAAATCATGAGAGGCATGGATAGGGGGATTAGACAAGGACTTTTCCCTGGGGTGGGGGTGTCCAAAATTACAGGGCACAGGTTTAATGTGTGAGGTGAAAGGACTTAAAATGAACCTAAGGGGAAACTTTGTAATGCAGAGGGTGGTGCATGTATAGAACGAGCTGCCAGGGGAAGTGGTGGAGGCTGGTACAATTACAACATTTAAAAATGTATCTGAAAGGTTTAGAAGGATATGGGCCAAACACTAGCAAATAGGACTAGATTTATTGAAGATAACTGGTCAGCATGGACGAGTTGGACCAAAGGGTCTTTTACCATACTGTATAATTCTATGATTCCATAACTCTACCTGCTTAAGTCTCCAAAAATCCAAATCGCAAGGATCAATTTACAGTTTCCAATAACTTCCAGCCAAAGGTTTTAACTCTCAGAAAAATAAACTGCTACTTCATTTTATTCTCATGAACATAAAAAGTTACTTACAATTTTCTAGATAGCCTAACTGTTTTTTACTATTCACAAAATTACTTGTTTTATCTAGGTCCACTTCTGTCCACGGTCAGGCCCTAGTTCTTTCAGAGACCACCCGAGAAAGATGAATCCTGGTGTCTATTTAACATTTTATTGTTATGTCAGCAGTTCATCAGGCCAGTTCTTTGATAAACTTTACAAGTGGATTAAAAAATGCAATGCTAGAATTTGAATTTTGTGTATCTAAATTATTCAGACAGGATTCTGAAAGCTTTTATTAAATAAGAAATAAAAATTACCATCACTATGGGGTGCTTTCATTAAATGGTAGGCTGGTAATTTGTTTTTATCACACTTACCACACCAGATTAGTAATTATCCTGAGGAGTTGCCTTAGTAAATTATTCATTCAAAAGCAGTGACGCAAGCTCAACATTGTACTGAATTATTTTTTGGCAGAGTGATGCCTTTGCATAAGTATTCTTACACACTGCATATTATTAGACATTGGGATAATTATTCCTCTGAAGACATGTATTAATAAATTTGGTAATAATTATACTTTTTGAGCACAACGGCTTCTTTGCACTTATGATAGCATGTACAGTGATGAGTCACAGCCTAAAACAACCCTGAACCTGCACAGCTATACTGATTCAATGCTTAAACCACAAAGGAGCTTCTCACGTAAAAATATTCATTGCAAACGTTAATCAACAACTACTCAATAGCAAACATAAGTAATATTAGTATCAGCAATATGCTGGTGCAGCATATCAATAATTGTCAAACTGCAGGATGAAATGGTAGGAGGGAGATAAATTCCCTTGAGGAGCTCCTTGTTGCCTGTGTGGCATCAAGGAAAGATGCAATGAAGGATGCTGCTCCCTCTGAAGATGATTTTGGGAATATAAATAGATTTTAATTTATCCAGACCTGAAATTGAACTTTGAAAGACAAAGAAAATATCAAACACAACTCCGTGTAGTTAAAAGGACTGACTCAAAGACTCAGGCAATTGCATTCTCTCAAGAGTTAGGGAAAGGAAGATGGAAGGTGGAGCTGTGGAATCAAAACTGGAATGTTATTAAGGAAGTTAAGTGGCAGTGTTCAAAGGCGTAACCTTACCTTGAAGAAGTCAGACATCGGATCATTGCAAACTGCCATGGCCAGTGAAGGAGCATTTCACTCTGACTGTTGGTTGCGCATCAAAAAACTACACCACCTGAAAAATTCTGTCCCTTCTCTCTTTCTCGCTTGTAACCTCCCTTCACCATGTCTGTTTTCCTCCGAGTGTGGAAGCATTGCATTACTATATGCTTAAAATCACAATTCTGTGTCAGTTTTTTAAAAATAGAAACCAGAATTGCTGGATAAGTTGAGCAGATCTGGCAGCATCTGCGAAGAGAAATCAGAGTTAATGTTTACAGTTGAGGGATGCTTCCTCAGTTCTGAGGAAAGGTCACTCGATCCGAAATGTTAACTTTGATTGACACTGCCAGACCTGCTGAGCTCTTCCAGCAATTTCAGTTTTTGTTTCTGACTTATAGCTTCCACAGTTCTTTCAGGTTTTATACAGCTTTTTAGATCTTGAAGATCAGCTAATTCTAGTTTTTGAGGAAGACGCCTCAGATCTTGAATTGATGTATCAAAGGTAATTCTGTGTTGTGGATTTGTATTCACTGAGACCTCCCAAGGCTCTATGCACTTAAGCTCTTCAAGTCAGCAAATGGAGCTTTACAGTCCATTTGTCTGGTTTGGAGATAATTCAGAGCATTATACTGATTTATTTGATTAGAAGTAAACACTGAGCCTGTGTTTGCCACCAATGGAGTGTGATTATAAAGGCAAGTGACACTTTCAATCTCTGGATAGTGTCCACCATAATTACCCATTCATCTGAGACAAGCTGCAGGCCAGCTCCACAAATTCTTTCTCTGTCCAAGAGAAGGAACATTAAGGACCAGTTGCTTGCCAAGGAAATGCCACACAAAGCTTGCTAACACCGCAATACTTTGAACTTAAGTGGAAACTGCCAGCTCACTGTTATCAATCCTCTGGTAAAACATTAACCAAGTTTCTGAAGTAAAAGCTTGCGCTCCCTGCAGAATTTCTATGTCAGTCTGAACTGAATTATGACTATCTTCAAAAGAGTAAAGCACATCAACAGGACTCAAGAATAAAATACCCTGCAATAAATGCTGCTCATGTTTTCATCTTCCTGCCATCTGTTAAACGCCAATTATTGAAAAGCTCAGAGGGAACAGGATGGTGAGAGTGAACTACAAGAGTGTGTAATGGAAGTACAAAGTGATATTCTGCCCAATACTTAGCGGGAGAAGACTGCTAAATACTAAGACTGGATGTCAAATTGGTAGTTGGGTAACAAGGTGGGGGACAGGAAAGCTAGCAGTCAACAACTTGCATGTGGAATCTGCGGGTGATGCCGTCAAGAGACAGGATGTGAATAAGGAAGGCAGATGGGGGTGCTAAAGAACAGCTGTTTGGGTAACTCCAGAGGTAGTGGTGGAGGCGGAGGAAGAGACATATTGATGGAAATGGTCCTGCTCTGATTTCACAGGTAGAAATTAAAAGTGAAAGAGGGCAGTCTCACTGTGCTGAGAAATGGAGGAGAGGTGCTGCAGGGTGGCAACTGGATCAAGTAGGATGAGGAAGGACAGAACGCCACGTCACTCAGCCTTACATTGCTGATTTTGTTTGAATGTAATGGCTGGAGATGGTGACTTCATTGGGAATGACCTAAACAATTGGCTGTAGGAAAAGTGGGCAGGGATTTGAGAGTGAACAATGTTTTGAAAACCAAAAAAAAAGTGAGGAAAATGAGTTTGGAGATGGGTTCATAACAAACAGTTTGGTCAATGTAGGTTGTTTTAAGGAAGGATTTATGGCAGGGTAAGTGCCTGTACCCTAGGTGAAGTACTACTAAGATTTCTAATGAGCGTGCATGCCAAAAATGGAAAATGAATGGTCAGGAATTTTGTTAAACAGGGTTTAATAAAAGAGAAACTAGACCAGTAGGGACTCAGAGGTCAGACAGTAAGTGGTTAAAGGAAGATTTGGCTTGGGGCCAACAGGATGCAGGAGGACCATCAAACAAGTAGAACATTCTGCAGAACTTCTTGAAGTTGTTTTTTGAGGTACGGATAGAGAAGGCACAGAATGAAGGTACCGCTGGTCGTGGAGAAAAGAAATTAGGAATTACTAGATGGAGAGAAAAAAAGAATGAGGTCCTTCTGGGCTTTGTAGAAGGACATTTTACCAAGGCATAATGTACTGAGAATAATTGATTAAAAATAATGTATGAGGAGAATAATATACTAGTGTGCTAAAGATTTATGTTAGGCCTTTCCACTACAGACACATTTTCCTAAAATAATTTATTTTCCGGTTCACAGGATGAGCAGTAAGCAACCTCTTCATAACATTAAACTTTCCGATATTACTTTAATAACGATCACAAGGTGCAGTAATAAAGTGCACTTCAACACAAATATTTTTACAAATTAGAAAATCCACTCTGCCTCCTGGCAGCTAGGAGTATTCCCTTCCAAATACTGGGCTGTTCTCTGATAGTTATGTCAACTTAATCTGACTTACTAAATGTCTTCCTGATGTCAAAGTAGATAAACTACTCAGATGAATATTGCTGCTGTGTTTTAAGCATTCTATTATTTCTGGCTTATGGTTAACACTTATGAAATAACTGCACAGAGACCAGTATCCTGTTACCAAATCTTCCTTTATTTACACATGCACAGTACATGGGCTCTGACCAGTCAGCCCAGAACCACTCCCTAGACTGAGGAAAACTTCTGAGTCTCCTGTTTTTCTCTACCAGCCAGGGCCCCCTGATAGGTCCAGGTTAACAACCCTGATCAAGGATCTCACAGTCAATGGATCCACCTGGCTGTCACTCCAATCACGATAATTTAACTAAGCAGTATTCACAAAATTCATTTGGGAAGAAGGCCATTTGTATCATCACTTCTGTGTTGGTCTCTCAAGGAGAAAATCACTGTGTGCCACTCCCGTGCCTTTTCCCAGTAACATTAGATGTTCTTCTTTTCTGATCGTAATCCAAATGCCTCATGAAGGTCTAGGCTCGGAACGTCAGCTTTTGTGCTCCTAAGACGCTGCTTGGCCTGCTGTGTTCATCCAGCTCCACACTTTGTTATCTCGAATTCTCCAGCGTCTGCAGTTCCCATTATCTCTGTCTCATGAATGCCTTGATGATACTTTCAACCAGCACATAGAGTCCTGACAGTGTGGAAACAAACCACTCGGCCCATTATGCCTGCACCACCCAGACCTACACCCCAATCCTATATTTTCCATGGCTAATTCATCTTGCCTGCATATCCCTGATCACCATGGGCAGTTTAGTCTGGCCAATCCATCTAGCCTGCACATCGTTGGACTGTGAAAGGAAACCCAGGCAGAAATGTGCAAACTCCACACAGATGTTCACCAGAAGGTGGAATCGAACCAGGGTCCCACCGCTGTTAGGCAGCAGTGCTAACCACTGAGCCGCGGTGCAGCCACATTTCTTGTCCAAACCACTCACTGGTTCAGAAAGTTATTAGTCGGGTCTCTATTGCTTTTTTTTTATGCCAACTGCCTTAAATTGGAGTCTTCTGCAGCTGGCTCCTTCCACCAACAGGACAGTTTCTCTCTACATATTCCACACGCCACCACATGATTTTGAATACTTTTAACAAATCTCTTCATAATCTTCTCTTCCCTGAGAAAACAAAATCACCTTTCCCATCAATCCAATTGCAGTTCATCACTGCTGAAAACTTTCTTGTGCATCTTTTCTGCTCCTTTTTAGGATGTCTTCACATTTTCCCTCTAGTGTAGTGCCCTGAACTAGACCCAATACTTCAGTTGAGGCCAAACCAGTGTTTTACACAGGTTTAATTCAATTAAACATCACTGCTGACGCTACCATGCACCTTGTCCATATCTTCAGTAGCTAGAAGAGAAATCTCTTGCTATAGATAAACAAACACCAACCCAAAGTACAAAAATGCAAATATTGCTATGTAACCATCCACACGCATAATGCACAATCAATAGTAAACTCTCCCTTGTCATGGAGCTTTTAGAGAAACACATTCTTTCCCTGTATCAACCTTCAACTTGCTGGACAGCTTTACAAACTTCCTCATGGAATTGCTGAACCTTTTATCCCAATTCCTACTGACTGGATCACGCCCGTGGATTATGTTATTGTGTAACTTGAACTTCATTTGCACTTCATTCTCCAGCAGATTGAAACAGACAAATCAGCAACTATGACATTTCCTCAGCTGCAACCTCTTACTGTGGTATTCCACTTGCTTTGGCTCTCATACGCACTTGGCATAGCAGGCATTCCACTCTTGAGAACCTGCACTGCAGGAGGGCAATAAGCCCTGACATCTGGAAGCATCATTTGAAGTACAAGTCAAATGAGCCCACCTGCAAACAGGACTCAAAAAATAAATACCATTCCTGTCCACTGATTGACATGCAGTTAGCCACACGTTGTGCAATGAACAATGTGACTGCCTATAATTTGGATAGCCGCTGCGAAACATGTGAAATAACAAGTGAGAAATTGGAAAATTATCCAGACAGAAGACAACCAATTTGTCTGTGCTGTTCTGAATCATCACTGGACCCCAAAACGTTAACTCTGCTTTCTCTTCACAGATATGGCCAGACTTACTGAGTTTCTCCAGCAGTTTCTGCTTTTGTTTCAGATATCCAACATCCGTAGTTCTGTTTATTTCTTTGTCTGTGCTGTTTCTGGTTAATTAATTCTCTTCCTCTGTTTTTTTCTCCCCAGACACTTTCACCACTGTTCTTTATCTACTTCCACTTTAACTGAAGCAGTTTCCAGCTTCACAAGTCATTACAGACCTTTCTTCAACAGCGAGTAAAAATTGGCTTTTTGCCTTGTCAACAGAATGTTAGCTTTTTAGAACACCTCAGGAAACCATCAATATAATGAGTTTAAAAAATGGCCTTCAGGAGCCAATTACACTGCTACTGCACATTATCAAGTCCAGCTTGTTGTAAAGTGTTATGACTCACAAGAGTTTCATACTAGAATGGAAATATTGTTCAGGGTTTCATTTCCAGAGGGGCCAGTTTTCAGGTGAAGTGTTCACCCAAGGCTCCTCAGGTCAACATATGAAAGGATCCTGTGGCATTATACAGAAGAGAAAGAGCAAGGGAGGTCTCCTCCATGCTCAGGTCAGTAATTATCGCTCAATCAAGGTCACCAAAAACACAGTTTATCAGCTCATTATTACATAGGATCACACAAGAGATGGCACACTGAAATAGGCCGTTCGTCCCAACCAGTCAATACTAGTGTCTACACTCCACTCAAGCATCCTCTAATCTCTTTCATCTAAATCTGTGATCACAACCTTTTATTCACTTGACTAGATTCTACGTAAATACATCTAAACTATTCATTTCAAACACATCTGTATCTTATATTGATGGTCTCTAGTTTTGTTCAGTTTCATAAGTGGAAAGATGTCCACTCTCTCGACCTTTATTAGGTCGCCCTTCGGTCTAATTTTTTCAAGGGGAAAGGGTCCCACCCTTTCCTGATACGCATAATCATACTTTCTTCTCGGTTTTTCTGGAAGTCATCACTGCATCCTCTCAAGTGAGTGACCAAAACTGCAGACAGTTCTAACTATTCGAGGTAATGTCTGATTCACAAGAACTCAAGAAGTATGAGTGGGAGTAGACTATTTGGCCTAACAAGCTTACTCTGCCACGCAACGTATGTACCTATTAGGGAGGGAGTTCCAGGATTTTAACCCGGTAATATTGAAGGAACAGCAATATATTTCCAAGTCAGGATGGTGATTGGCTTGGAGGGGAACCTGAAGGTGGTAGTGTTATAGGCTGCCCTTGTCCTTCTAGATCATCGTCGTTGTACCTTTTAGGTGCTGTCTAAAGAGCCTTGGTAAATTACTGCTGTTCATTTTGTAGGCAGTACATACTGCTGCTACTGAGTGTCGGTGGTGGAAGGAGTGGCTGCTTGTGGATGTAGTGGCAAAATCAACTCGGCTATTTCATCCTAAATGGTGTCAAGCTTCTTGAATGTATCTGGAGCTGCACCTGTTTATGTAAGTCGGGAGTATTCCGTCATTGGCCTGCCCCGTCCCTAGTAGGTGGTGAACAAGCTTCGGGGAGTCCCAGTTCTAAATTCAGCTCAAAATATTACACCTAAGGCCAGAAGTTTTGATGTTGTAGAGAAGCTTTATGCGGAATATCTTGCCATAGACATTTTGAAGCCTAATTGGGCACCTGTGCTAGAGAGTCCCTCCAAGTGCTTTCTGAAATATTTATCGTTTTTATTTTTCTTAGCACTTGAAATTTAATTGATCCTATGGAACATCACTTTGACTTTCTGCCACTTGGAATAACTATCCTGTTCTCACATACGCTCATTTCTCTCTTGAAGTCAATAAATGGACAGTCGAGAACCAGTGGTAATTTCATGATGACCAACAACTTCAACTGGCATTTTACCAATGCCAGCTTCAAAGCAAAAGGAATTCAAATGCTTAAAGTACCAAATATGTAAACGTATCTACACTCCCAGAATTAGTTTTTAGGCCAATCATGCATGCAGGCAGGGAGAGTTTGCAAATTCTCCACTGTGACCGAAAATGTGTGAGGACAGAGGCTGGAGGATGAAGGTAGCAGGCAAGTATGCACAGGCTACACAGACAGTGAAGGAAATGTTACATACAAGGGAGGAGACAATCCCACTTGGGATCCTGCAGGAATGGGGCGGGGGTGGAGGAGGAGGGGGGGGGGGGGGGGTCATAGGCAGCCACCACCAGAGTGGCTTCAGTAGAGGGAGTATGTATCCCGATGATAGACATGATCAAGCTACAGGTGTCAGTGCTCAGGAGATAAGGAAGGAGAGTTGGAGTTGCAGTTCAAGCTGGGAACTTGTATGGGTTAGGTAGAAATGGGCTGAGCAGGCAGCACTCAGTGGAACGTGGCGTGGAGCTTCGAGGGAGGGATGGTCTATAACCAGATTGAGCCTCAGTACTCACAGTGTCAGATTTGTTCAGGGCTAAGTGTGTTCTACAAATGAGCCTGCCTCAGAATGCTTGCCATGCGCCATATTCCTAGCATGTTGCATTCTGCTTGTTCTGAGGAAGGATCACCGGGCCCGAAACGTTAACTCTGATTTTTTTCTTCATAGATGATGCTAGATCTGCTGACCTTTTCCAACAACTTCTGTTTTTGTTATCAATCATAGCTGCGCTGGCTCTCTTGTACCTTGTTTGTCCATCAGCTGACATGGACAAACTGCAAGTTGGAATGTGGTGCTGCAGAGCTCTGTTTCCCAGATATAAGCTATCATCTCTGTAGTGACCATCTCATTGTTGACGTATTAGAAAACAAGGTACCTTTTAGTGCAATTCAATCACTGCACTGAAGCTTTGTGCAGTTCCAAAATAAAGTACAGCTATGTATTAGATGGCCGTGACATTGTACCAGGAAGCCCAGAAAGGAGCTTGCAGAGTGCATCCAAATGCTCACATAGCCAAATTTAACGGCATTTGATAGACACACTGCTTTGGCTCTTACTGCAATAAAAACAGTTCGATAAAAAATGAATGCCTGGGGCAGTCAGTTCTAAGAGAGTCCTGAAGAAGTTGCTGTTTGTGCAACACTAATTGGAGTAGCTGTTGTAATGCTTGCAGATAGATGTCACAAAGACACTTCTAATCTTTAAAAATTATGATCATAGTATCCAAGAATTGCCCTAATTTGAACGAAGCTACGTTTGGGTCTTAGAACATTCCATTCCCTCAGCTCAGGTAATAATGATTGAGTGTGAGTATATCACAGAGTTGAACAGTTAATTGCTGTAGCCTGGATCAAATCAGAATGTCACGATGAGGCATCAAACTACAACACCCACATACAAAGCTCAGAGCAAAGACGTCTGCTTGAATTTACTTCTTTATAATGCTGGCAGGAAAAAAAGTTACAGATGCCAGATATAATTGAACTTATGGAAGGATTGAGCCTGAGACAGGTTAATTTTTATCCCCGACCTGAAACATTCATTCTGTCACTCTCTCCAAAGGTGCTGACAGACCAGCTAAATATCTCCAATGTTTTCTGGTCTGATATCAATGAGTTTTACCCATTTTGATAAAACCAGACTGTTCGCTCAATGTTGCTGACAGTCTAATGTGGATTCCTCATTAACATTGCGCAGTGTTGTTTCAAACAGCACAAATAATAGTGCGAAGCAACAAAGCACTAAAACTGGCTTTGATAAAATCTCTTACTCTCACTCAAAGTTGCATGATGTTGCTGCAAATTACTTATAGATACTGAATGATTATGAAGCCTGTACTGTATCAACAGAACAGAATTCTGGCATAGGAACACAGACTTGGTATGTGATCCTTCCTGCTCCTTTGAAACAATATGCCCAGCCTGGGCTTCCAGCATTGTGTATTTTTACATCAACATTTGCTTAGTTTTAATCCAAAAGGCCTTAATAAGAGGAAATATGTTGCTATGTGTTATCGTTGTGCTAAAGAGATACCATTTTGACTGAATTTTGCCCAGGAAACAACCAAAGGAAATCTTCCCACTGTCATAGGTTGAAAGTTATTCATCCACTTATTATTATTAAAATAATATTTGATCTGTCTTGCATTTCCAAATGGAAATGAAAAGTCTATTGGTGGTGTGGGAGATGGATACATGTGCATGTGTCAGTCAGCAGTGCCGGCTGGAGAACCAACATCAGTGCCACTCCCAGGATTTGGGATAGAGGGAGAGGAACTATAGCACCTGATTAGAAAACATTGCCACCTGTGAAAAAGAGAGTTGGAAAGATTCAGCAGAACATAAGTAGATGAGGCCAGTTTCAATCAGGAACTTTCATTTATATGGCGCACCTCTTTGAGCATGGTTACTATGGTAATCCAAGAAAGGCTGCCACCAATTTGAACACAAAAAGATCGTAGAAACAGCAATGAATAATGACAAGACCATCTCAAAACAGGAATGACAGAAGCAGCTTGGTGTCCAAGTGTCACAAATGTGACATTTATAGACTGATGTTCAAAACTTGTAATACGCGGTTCTTAGAAATAGTAAGTAGATGTCTTTTTCTTTCATCATCTGTTCACAGGATGAGAGCGTCACTGGCTAGGCCAGCATTTATTGCCCATCCCTAATTGCCTAGAGGGCAGTTAAGAGTCAACCACATTGCTGTGGGTCTGGAGTCACATGTAGGCCAAATCAGGTAAGGATGGCAGTTTCCTTCCCTAAAGGACATCAGTGAATCAGAGGGGTTTTTACAACAATTGACAATGGATTCACGGTCATCATTAGATTCTTAATTCCAGATATTTATTGAATTCAAATTCCACCATGCCATGGCGGAATTCGAACCTGGGTCCCCAGAACATTGTCTGGGTCTCTGAATTAACTGTCCAGTGATAATACCACTAGGCCATCATCTTTCCAGCAATCAACAGGTTACATCAAAAGAATGGAGTGAGCTTGGACGAATCCATTGCCCTGACGTTAGTTAAATCATGGAGAGAGATCAGGCAATTGTTGCCCCCCAAAGGGCAGGGAAAACAAACAAGTCAATGCCTCAATTGTTTCCTGACTAATGCTGTAGATAACAGTAAAACACAGTTCACATGAAGGTGGGAAAGGAAGAAATCAGTGCAACATTTTCAGTCCCAGGCATATGTCCACTTATTTTAAAGCTTCAGTTTAGAAGTTTTAAAGCATTCAAAACAATTTTAAGTGCTGGTTGCTGGCATGTTTACATCTTTTCCAAGCACTTTTAAAACTTCTTAAAAAAATACAGCCTCAGTGTTTATTCTAAATAAATATTAAAAGCAACAGTCATGCAGTCCTTAAATACTTTTAGGAAGTGCACTCAACTTAATGGGCTTCACTCGGAGATCAGTGGCTTTGTGCCTCCACTTGTTACCATGAAGCTGCAAGATGTGAGTTATCTCTAATGCTACTTTGGAAGTAATGGTTTCTCTTCTATAGCACTTGTTCATGTAGTGCAGATTTCAATGTGCTCTCTGAAAGCTTTTCTTTCAAAATTCCGTTGAATGGATTCCATTGATCTAATCCAGAAGTTGCTTCAAATGCATTAGGACAGGAAAACCTCAAGATTATATGCATTCACAGGCTAATGGTCGATCTTGAAGGTCAATTTCTAAAGAAATAATATTCTCCATGCTGAAATCAGTTATTTCGCAATTTCCTCAACAGTAATGTTCAATATGGAGGCCTTATACCGCGACAACAATTACGACTCTCACCAAATCTGTGCAGACTGTAAGTACCTACTTATAGCACGAGGCAGGGAAATAAAATCGGATCTGGTAATGGCTAAATGCTCTGTGGAACATCACAAAACATTTCAGACACTAGGGTTGGAAGTATAGATTGGGCAGGATTTTCAGCTCCCTATGATGGGAGTCCAGAGACAGGCTATCACAAAAATGCATGCCCTGCACCAGTGCACCAGATTCCCAGCAACTCTCTACACCACCACTGAACCACTTCCTGTCACCATTTTCGCAGAGGCAGGATGGGTGTCAAAAGATAGCTCGCATGCACTCAACGAATGGGAATTCAAGGCCTACCGAGTTGTGTTAACAGAGACTGACAGGGTTTTATCAGGCAATTGAAGCGCTGCAGGTTCCGTGTCCCAGGGCGGGATTTGACCCTTCTTCCTTACAGCATTTAAAAAGATGGAGTCGGGGTTCCTCAAATTGGAGGCATACCCTCACACTCTTACATGAAACAAAGACTCTTTCTAATCTGAGAGCCTCCTTGTGGTAATCCAGTTTTGAGGACCACCTGTAATTCGACGGTGTGCTCACCTTCTGCCCGCTAAATGAGTAACTCTTGGTGAAATCCCTCCCAATTTCCACTTGACCCAAACATTAGGGCCCCATCTCAAGATCCAAAGCCCTTTCCAGTGCTTTATTTTTTAAAACGTGCCATAGCCTGACACAGTTGGAAGCACTTCCACTACTCAAACACTTGTGGATTCAAGCTTACTCCAGGTATTTCAGTATATAGTCTATGCAAACACTCCAGCCTTATGGTGATGGGTGCACTCCTGTCGTGAGATTTAGTGCTGAACAAAGGGGTTCTATTGACCTGCTCAGTTAATTAGAAAAGGTTAGCTATTTTGAAGAGCTTGATTACCGTTCATGCTTCAATCAACATCACCAAACAGATTCTCTAGTTATTTATATTATTTGCTCTTTGTTGAACCACACTGTATAAAACTGCCCGTGTTTTCCTACATGACAGTTCTTCAAAAGAAATTCTGTGGCAATGAAGCAGTTTGAAATATCGTAAGGACATCTTTACGATGTGAAAAGTGTTACACTGTTGAAAGCTCTCTTTCCCTTTGTTTAAACTATGACAAGGGAGGCAATGGCTTAGTGGTATTATTGCTGGACTGTTAATCCAGAGACCCAGACAACGTTCTGGGTTCGAATCCTGCCACGGCAAATTGTGGCATTTGTATTCAATAAATGTCTGGAATTAAGAGCCTAATGATGACCATGAATCCATTGCCAATTGTTGGAAAAACCTTTAGGGAAGGAAACTGCCATCCAAACCTCGTCTGGCTGACATGTGGCTCCAGGCCCACAGCAATGTGGTTGACTCTGAACTGCCCTCTGGGAAATTAGGGATGGACAATAAATGCTGCCTCGCCAGTGATGCCCTCATCCCATAAATGAAGAGATAAAAAAAGCCACTCAATAACCACTGTTCCACACAAGCCTTCTTGCTGTCTTCCTGCCTCTGTGTACTCTTTCCACAGGAAGGTCAAATAGCACTGCATTCAAATTGACTTGCAAATGATACTGAGCCATTACTTATTGAGCAAAATTGATCTTACAAGCTAAAGTCCTTTATCTCCTAACATGACAGGGCAGTCTTCTCATCATGAAGAATTCCATCTTGTGGCCAATTTGGAGAACATTCAAAGCACAAATGGGAGGATCAATGACAGAGGAGCAGATCATTAATGATTGTTGGAACAGACGTCCAACACAACACAAGCAGAGATAACAAAGTATGGGGCTGGATGAACACAGCAGGCCAAGCAGCATCTTAGGAGCACAAAAGCTGATGTTTCAGGCCGTTGCAATGGCTGCTTAGTGTTGTCAGAGTAACATGTTGCCATTCACTTTCCAACTGTCCCAATTTCCTAGATTCCAGAATGGTCTCTACGACAGGAAACATGACCCTACGTTTTTCAGGAAGTAAGGGAGACAGACGAAAATAAAGGAACCACAGGGCAGTTAGCCTAATACCAATCGTAAGGAAAGTGCTAGGAATATAATAATAACAACCACAGGAAATCATAACATGATCAGGCAGAATCACAGAGATTTATGAATCTGTTTGGCAAACCTGTCACAACTTTAAGGATATAACCTGTCACAGCCTAAGACGTAACCAATAGAGGGAAGGTATGTACATTTTCAGGAAGTATTCAATACGATTTCACAGAAGTGTCTATTACCTAAAACTGGAGCTCACAGGGTTGAGGATAATATATCAGCGGGTGTTTGAAAACTGTTTGACAGAAAGAAAAGAAGGGGAGCAAATGGGACATTTTCAGGCTGTAACTGGTGGGGTGCCACAAGGACCAGTATTTGAGTCCCAGCTATGTACAATCAATATCAATGATTCACGTGAACATAATGCATCCCAGTACAGTAATAGTTCAAAGTTAGGTGGAACACAGTAAAGAAAGAGAGGGCTGTGTGTAGAGAATGCAAAGTGATAGAGACTGGTTAGATGAGTGGATAAGTTGTGACAAGTGTCTACAATGTGAAGAAACGTGAAGTTGTCCACTTTAAAAGAAAAATTAGGAAAACAAAATATTTTATAAAATAACAAAAATCCAAGAAATGAAATTACTCCGAGGAACCTGAGAGGACTAGTGCACTAATCAGAAAGTTTACATATCGGGATAAAAAGCAATTAGGAAAGTGAGTGGTGTACTAATCTGATTACAAAGGGATTGCAGCATAGCAGGAAAAGTGTCTTAATGCAATTGGACAGGATCTTGGTGAGGTCATACTGAGAGTGCAGTGTACAGTTTCGGCGCCCTAACTTAGCCCAAGCATGTACCTGCCTTTGCTAGAGCTCATGTGGTGTGGTGACAACATCCTTATCTCTGAACTAGAAGGCATGGGTTTGAGTCTGACTTGCTCCAGCAGTGTGTAATAACATTTCTGAACTAGATGATTAGAAAATACCTACACATTTCTTAGAGGGAGTACAGCAAAGGCTAGTGAGGTAGATTGTTGTGATGAAGGGACTTTGAAACCAAATTGGTTTTTTCAACTGAGGATAGTTGCTATGGTCACCATTACCACGATGAGCTTTACATTCCAGATTTATTACATTTATAACCACGAGGTAATATGGTGGGATATGAGCCTTAATCCCCAAAACATTTATCTAGGCCTTTGGAGGACTAATCCAGCGAGAGCACCATTTCTCTACCCTTGCTGAAAATCATATTACAGGACAGCACTCCTCCAACTCTACAAATACCAAAAATGTTCACTGCTTGTTCAGTACAATTATTGCTACTTCATAGACTCACCTACTTTATGCAATGGACAGGGAAGGTTAATTTGCATCCAGATGATAAACACACTCTTCATCCTTCATGATGCATACTATTTGCTATGGGAAGATTTGAGATTGAAATCATTGCAGTGTCAGAATGCTCCAGTGGATGCCATCCAACGGTAATCAGGTAAAAATTCTCTCTCAGGCTGCGCAGATCAAAACAGCATCGCCGATTCCATTTTGTTCATTGTTCAATGGAAATTTCAATGACTTAGATGAACTATTTTGATAAATGGCAGCTAGCTTGACACAAATAAAAACCAAAAAAAACCTGCAAATCAGGAACAAAAACAGAAGTTGCTGGTAAAGCTCAGCAGGTCTGGCAGAACTCATCTCAGTTCTGAGGAAGGGTTACCGGACCCAAAACATTAACTTTGATTTTTTCTTCACAGATGCTGCCAGGTCTGCTGAGCTTTCCCAGCAGCTTCTATTTTTTGTAGCTTGACACAAAGATGGTCAGTCCACACAAGCTTAGTTGTTTCTTCTCCTGAAAAGCTACAACCAAAGTTGTCCTGAATAAACGCAACTTGAGCCATATTTCAAGGTCTTGAACTGAAGCACTGGCTGGCAGCCCAGTGCGTTGGCTTTTCAAAACAAAACAAACTTCATCTTCATGGCCTAAAGTCCAATCAACATGACATTAATACATCACTGCATAAAACACTGTATGCATATGGAGCCAAGAAGTTTCAGCATTTTAATGATGGTTGTTAAATCAGTAGAAGCCCGAAGATATGCAGATTAGGTGGATTGGTCATTGGAAATGCAGGGTTACGGCGATGAGGTATAGTGGCGTGTCTGGGTGGGATACTGTTCAGAAGGGTTGGTATAGACTCGATGGGCCAAGTGGCCTAATTCTGTCCTGCAGGGATTCTATGTTTCCATAAATTGTTTGCCAGAGTCCTGATTATTTTAAAAGAATCTACTGCGATTGCACAGATGCAAACAAACTGCTCCAGAAAGAATGGGCCTACTTAGGTCCGGGGTATCTGAGCTTCAGGGAACTTCTGTGCAAATCGGTTCCCATTGCTCAAGGACTGTCATGAAACTGCAAATTTTAAATGACTTCATTTTAAAAGCTGGCTGGCTCAATCCATTCAGACACAATGTGGCAACAGAGATTGTTCCAATCTAGAGCAGATGTTTGTTATCATCTGTTTTGGCTCAGTTTCAGTACCCCCAGGCCTTTCAAGCGCCAATGGGGAGTAGTCAGGCAGCTAACATCTGGCACATGACGAGAGTTATGGGATCATTTGCATTCACTTCATCTTTGTGGCAGCTCAGCCTGACAGTGAAGAAACTGCTGTCAGAGTCCAAAGTATTCAGGGAGTTCAACTCAGCTCGCTTTGTGGGCATGCACATCTAAATGATCAAATCGAATATCCATGGCTGTACAAACCAGAGTAAAGTGTGGTTTAGATATTTACAACTGGCCTATTAGAAATAAACATATTTGTCCTGATACACAATACTCTTGCTCATGCTGGAAGAGTAATTGTTTCACATACATGGAGGATAACTGAAGTGGAAAACTTGTGGGTTCCTACCTTGGGTCAAGCATCGCAGAATAGTACTGTGTGACCTGATGTGGTGTGAACTCGTAACATTTTGTTTTACTCTTGCTGTGTTCATGTAAGCAATAGTGACTGCAGTGGAGAACCCAACAAACAGGAAGGGAACGGAATCAACATATTCAATGTCAGCACTAATTTTTGCGAGATAACTGTGGTGGATGTGATGTCAACCTTATGTTGCAAAGAAACAAACAAACATAAAAGCAATTTTGCATTGGACTTTTCCCTGGAGATGGCATTGAATACAGAACAATTGTACTCGAAGGAGTTGTAAGATTGAGGGATGTCCTGAGTAGAATCATTACTTTATTCCTCTAAAACATGGCATTTTATGTGGCTGTCTGTTCGAGGCTCGTAACCCCCTCCCAAGATTGCCTGTTCCCCACCTTACATGACATCCAACTCGAACAGACAGAACGTGGGAGTTACATGGGAACACGCATATCTCACAGTGATGTTATCATGAAACAGCAGCAACACAGCATGAATGCAATATCTAACAAGAAAGTGACGTTAACACAAAATGACAGTGTGTGGGATGATGATCAAAAGGAAGTTCTCCAGTCACATGACCAGACTGGAGAGACTGAGGTTGTTTCCTCTAGAGCAGAGGAATTCAAAAGATTCTTGAAAAGACATTCCATTTTATTAGACTCAGCAAATGTGAGATAAAGGAGGACACGTCAAAGGGTATCTATCAGTATCAGCAGCAGTGGAGAGTTGGTCGAGGTACTTTTGTAGGCAGACAACATGGAAGAAGAGGAGGGTCTGGTGCAGGAGCCCTGAACTAGAATGGGAACCAAGGATATAATAGCTGCTGGAATCAAAGCTATGGCATTATACTGGCTATGACTACCCTACTTGTAAACAAACTACTATGAATTCATTTATTCATTGGCAGTCCCTTGCAGACAAGGATACCTCTCTTCCACTCACACAGTGAATCAGTAAATGGCTGTATAGACCGGTGCGGCTACCGTAGGCTCTGTTACTTATAATAACTACTATGAATATGGTGATTATGGCAATCAATAGAGTGCTTATGGAAAAGCACCACAAAGTGTAGATCCTTGGAACAGCTCCGATTAAAGTACAATTTGTCCCTGTAGCCTATTGGAAGTAGGTGAAGGAAACGTATTTTACTCCAGATAGGTGATTCATAGAAAGTGGTATATTCGACCCCAATAAAAGCAGCATTTAATTGTTCACTTGCATTTTTGTCCTGATTACGCTTTTCCACCTCCCCCAAACAATTGCTGCCTCAAGCACCATTTTAAGGTAAATTCAGCTCGAATTTAAGAAAAACTGATTTCAGTATTTCATTTCCTACTTGATGTGTTTTTCTGTGACCAACTGTTTTTGTTTTTTTTTTGTACATTTCCCCCCAAAATGGATTGTTGCATTAGAAACACATGTTCAATTCATTGTGATGACATTTACATAAGAAATATAAGAAATAGGAGCTAGAACAAGTCATCTGGGCCCTCAAGCAGGCTCAACCATTCAATATGATCAAGGCTGATCTTGGCATGGAATCAGCTCCACTTACCTGCCCGCTCACCATAACTCTTAACTCCTTCGCTGTTCAAAAATCTATCTATCGTTGCCTTAAAAACATTCAACTAGGCAGCTTCAACCACCTCACTGGGCAGGGAATTCCACAGATTTGCAACCCTTTGGGTGAAGAAGTTCCTCCTCAACTCATTCCATTGGGCTATGATATAAGTTGCTCCATTTGGATTGTTGGTTTCTTTAAATTAAAAGAAAACTTGTCTGTATAATTAAACAAAAGACTTGACAGAAGTGCTTAAAATTTTGAGTTAGGAAAAATAAGGGAAGCTAAGGTAATTAGCTGCAGTTCACAACGGATCACTAGGTGTGCCTCTCCAATGGAATCAGACATAGTTTGAGGGGCACCACTCTCAGAGGAGTGGTAAGGTGAGAAGGTAAACCGCCCTGAATAGGGATCAAAACCATGTCATCACTCCCTAACCATCTAGCCAAATGACCCAGTCGATCCCCAGTCTCATCAATGCAATGAACAAAGACAACCAATCCTAATTAACATTATTAATACCGAAAACGTATAGAGATTGCTGGAAAAGCTCAGCAAGTGTGGCAGCATCTGTGAGGAGAAATCAGAGTTAACGTTTCAGGGTCAGTGACCCTTCCTCAGAACTGATGGTAGCTAGGAAAATGTTGGTTTGCATGCAGGAGATAGGATGGGGGAGCGGCTAAGGGCTAAATAACAGGTGGGGATTGAGCCTAAAGAGAGCAAAGAACAGGTGGACAGGTTAATGATCTGGTTAGGAGCTGAATAGCTGTTAGTGGAGGCTGTTAGTGGCTAACAATAGTACGTATGTAATGGCAGTCTGTGACAACAAGGCCTGGAATGTGGGGTTGGGGCTAGGACATGGGTCTGTTCAGGCCCTAAAATTATTGAACTTGATATTGAATTCAGAGGGCTGCGGAGTTCCCAAGTAGAAAATGAGGTGTTGTTCCTCTAGCTTGCACTGAGTTTCACTGGAACATGGCAGCAAGCCACAGACAGAGATATTGGCCGGGGAACAGGGTGGTGTGTTAAAGTGGCAGGCAACAGGTAGCTCAGGGTCTTTTTTGTGGGCAGAACATAGATGTTCTGTTAAGCAGTCACCCAGGCTACGCTTTGTTTCCTCACTGTCGAGGAGACCACATTATAAGCTGCAAGTGCAGTAGGCTAGATTCTGGGAAGTCCAGGTAAAGCACTGGTTCACCAGGAAGGTATTTGTTTGGGCCCTTGGATATTTAAGATGGAGGAGGTGAATGGGCAGATGGTATACCTTCAATAGATGCAGGGGAAGGTGCCATGGGGCTGTGGGGAGGAGTGTTGAGAGTGAAGGAAGAATGGGCCAATAGTCCCTGCAGAAGGCAGGCAAGGGTGGGGAGAAGAATATGTCTCTGGTGGTGGAATATCGCTGGAGGTGGTGGAAATGGTTGCTGATGATCTTCTGGATGTGGATGCTGGTGGGATGGTAGGTAAGCACAAGGGGAACCCTACCGCTGATGCAGGAGGGAAGAGAGGGGGTGAGGGCCCTGTTAACAATGCTGCTGGAGAACCCGCAGTTGAGGAAGAAGGTGAACATTTTGAAGGCCTCCTTATTGAAGTTGGATTAATTAAGCAGTATGGGCCATTGAAATAAATAACCTGATCAACCCTAAACCCAAGATCCACTAATGCAACGTCAATTTTAGAATATTCCAAGGAAAGCCACTAGAATACAGACATACCATTCAATCTATCCTCTTTTGATAATCTCAACAGCTGACAGTGACCTGTCCTCTGGGATGCTGCTATAATTAAAATCCTACAATCATCAGATGGCACTAGGTGGAGCTCCGAGCACACAAGCAAAACATGCATACACCGTGTGTTATTTTCCTTAACCAAGGAGAAATATGGAGCCAGCTGTATAACTCTATGTCATTGAGCCAGCATTATTTGCAACAGTTATCCAAAATAACATTTTGGGCAAGTTTGTTCCAGCTTCTGATTAATGTACTGGCAATTTGTTTGAGTGTAAGCTGGCCCTAGGTGCTGTGACTTTAGTAAATGGGAGTCTGGGTACCTGCAATATAATGGATCTTTGGCAACAGGCTGGAACCTGCCTCCTCATCAACCAATTCATTGAAAACAACTAAATACCAACAGGCATTCTCACAAGTGTCCAGGAACAGCCACCAACCAACAATCTGGTTGGGTGAGAGGAAGGCCACTGCAAATGAATATTCAAATGAAAGCTTGCTGTTAAGATCAGCAGGGCTTCTGTGTCTCCAACTCAGCCATATCCTTCTCTCACTACTGGGTTCCCATGCTCCTTTAATGCCTCAAATGTCAAGCTTAATACCTTTGGCAACTGACTGATGAGGAGAAATGTTACCTTTTAAATCACCCGAAGAATAAAAAACAGAGTTTTGAAATGAACGATTTTTCATCTTTTAATTGAGCCAGAAATTATGCATTCCCTGAAAGAAATGCAGAGAAAGAATGTACAGAATCTTAACTATTTATGTGGTCAAGAGGAACATTGATTCTAATATCATAGCAGAGGTGATTGCATTCTGTTCTCCTCAAAGGACAGAAAAGACAGGCAATCAGTCCACAGACTACCAGAGTCATTCTGTTATGCAATTGTTGCTCTCATGATAGACTGTGTAGAATTCAATTGCAACATGCCTGAAAATAGATCATATCTAGCACTAAAGTTTACATGAAGCTCTGTCCAACCCTCTTTGTTTAGTTAAGTCGTGCTTATTGTATTTACTCTTTCCTGTCAATAATGTCAGGCTAAGGAAGTCCTTTGACGCTATTGTTTGGCATCTAGACAGTAGAAGTTTACAGCTGATTGAATTGTTTGAATCTTAGAAAGGTAGCTAAATCCGGGTGGACATTCGTGTACAATGGCAATGATAAAAAGCCTCGAAACCGAGGTCTGAAATTCCAAAAGGGCCATTATCTACAGCAGGCTTTCCAGGGAAGAGGTGCAGATGAGCCAATGTGCGGACTCACTGATACTCAGATGTACATATGATGCTGCAGGCAAGCAAGTACAGCCAGCAAGCATCTGCTGCAAGAAGTGTGCAAAGCAGCAGCTACAAACATTTGCAAAGTCTTCACTTTTCTCGTAAATGACTGAACAAGCTCCCGGGTATGCCTGACCAATAATGCAACATCACAATCAATAATTGCGCCAAGAGACAGCAGATTACATGGTCGTCCGGCAGCAGTTTTGACAAGTCATTAAAGCAAGTTTCTCAATTAACAATAACATTGAATAGAAAGATAAATGAGGGGCAACAGTACAATACAAACAGGGGCAAAGGAGTCAGGCAGTGCAAATGCAACTTTCACCACTGTGATCGTTATTCAACCCCAACTCAAGGGGATGGAATAAGCACAATGCATCTGTTGATTGCAAGGGTCCTCTAATAAAATGGGTCTCAATCCAGTTCTAACAGAATCACTTCATGGATCATGGTGCATGAGTTGACTTTTGAAGACTGATACACTGAGATCAAAATGTGAACCAGTAGCTTAGGTGAATACTGTTACACCGGGCAACAGTTGAACAGCATCGTCAGAAAGTGAAAGCTGTTGTCAAGCATTTACAAGCTGAAGTGCTCATCCTTAACAGCAAATGTGAATTCACCAATGAATCTGAGATAATGGGAACTGCAGATGCTGGACAATCCAAGATAATAAAATGTGTCGGGTCTAGGCCCGAAACGTCAGCTTTTGTGCTCCTGAGATGCTGCTTGGTCTGCTGTGTTCATCCAGCTTCACACTTTGTTATCACCAATGAATCTATTCAGTTTTTGGGATACTTTGTCAACAATGAAGATATGCTCTGTTGAACTGGAAGCCAGTACAGAGATCTCTACCTTCCAAAGGAGCAACTGATTTACAAAACTTTTGCCTCCCTTCACAATTACTGCAAATTTCCAGAGACAGTTCCCTAAAATGATGTTGAAACCCACATCAAAAGAATGCTTTTCAGATTATCAAGGACGTTTTTGTGTCTGCAGACGACAAGGCATAATATACTATGTCCTTTTCAACCTACCATAGTAGCTGATGTTACAACCACAGGCTTAGGAGCAGTGCACTTTCAGGAGCATCTGGATGGGTGTTGCAAGCCAGTCTATGACAGATCACAAGCAGCACTGCTGCCAGACCCAGGTTTGATTCCAGCCTTCGGTCTGTGTGGAGTTTGCACATTCTCCCCGTGTCTGTGTGGGTTTCCATTGTGTGCTCTGGTTTCCTCCCACAGTGCAGAGATGTGTAGGTTAGGTGGATTGGCCACGCTAAACGCGGGTGTCGGGTGGGAGCTCGGGTCTGGGCAGGGAGCTCTTTGGAGGGTCGGTGCAGACTCAAATGGCCTCTTTCTGCACTGTAGGGATTGTATGAAGAATCATCAGATACAGAAACACAATATGTTGTGTTTGAGAAGGTGGCTGTGTCAATTACATCAGCATGCAAGTGATTTTTCAGGCGAGATCTTGGTCTGAAAGGGGTCACAGAAATAGATAAACTTTCAACTCCCCTGCTGGAAAAGGAACTAGCAAGGATGCTTCCAGGAGTGCAACAATTTTGACTCTCTGTCATGCGGTCCGCCAATGAAACAATGTACATTGAAGCAAAACTGCAAACTATAAATTATTGGATGCAAAAAGATGTAGATAGGTTCAGTAAGAGGGAAAGATTTAGCTGATGTGATGTAGGAAATTGTGAGCTTGTATACTTTGGTGGAAGAAAAGCAGATAAGTCAAACATCTTTAAATAGAGATACACTACATAATGTTGTGGTACAGAGAGACCTGGATATCGTTATACATGAATCATGATTAGGCTATAGCCATTACAAAGACAAGTGTAATCATAAAATCCATACAGTATGGAAATAGGCCATTCGGCCCAACAAATCCACACTAACTCTCCAAAGAGCATCAACATCACCACCCCTTCACCCCCCACCCTATCCTGGTGTGGTTCCCATGGCTAATCCACCTAACCTGCATACGCCTGGATACTATGGGCAATTTAGCATGGCCAACCCAAGAAACCTGCCCATCTTTCGACTGTAGCAGGAAACCGGAGCACCTGGAGGAAACCCAAACAACACAGGGAGAATGTGCAAACTCCACAGAGACAGTCATCTGAGGCTTCAGTTGAACTCGAGTCCCAGGTGCTGTGAGGTGGCAGTGCTAACCACTAAGCCAGCATGCCACCCCAAATGTTGGGCTTCACTGAAAAGGAGATGCATGTAAAAGTAGGAATCGTTGCTACACGGTACAGGACATTGGCAAGATCACTCCAAATCATACTGCACAGAGTTTTGTCCTCCTTATGCAAAGACAGATACATAGAAAATAGGATCAGGAATAAGCTATTTTGCCCTTCTAGCTTGCCCAACTCTTCGATATCATGATGAATATTAACAAGATTGGTGGGTTTGAGTTATAAGGATAGTCTGGATAAGCTGGGACTTTTTCCTCTGGAGCATAGGAGCTTGAGAGGTGACATTATAGTGGTTTGTAAAATCATAGGGGCCATAGGTAGGATGAATAACAAAGGTCTTTTCCTTAGGGTGGGTAAGTTCAAAACTCAGCAGCATAATTTTAAGGCGAATGGAGAAAAGTTTCAAGGGATCAGAGGGGGGTCTTTTTTCACACAGGGAGCGGTTCATATATCGAAGGAACTGCCAGAGGAGGTGGTAGATGCAGATGTAGTTACAACATTTCAGAAACATTTGGATAGGTACATGAATAGGAAAGGTTTTGAAGTACAGGACCAAGTGTAGGCAAATGGGACTAACTTAATTTGGAAAACTTGGTCAGCATGGACTGGTACTGAAGTTCTGCTCACATGCTATGGCTCTATGACTGTAGATTTGTTCTCCAGACCAACAGCTGGCAGTCATGCCAGGGATGATATTAAGTTTATCCATGACTTTCCATCCATACACTCAAGACACAGCATCACAATGGTTTCCAAGCCACAATCAACTTAGCCAGATCTGACAGGAGTCGTTGAGGTTCCAGGGATGTCTCAACATTCACTGGTATTGTGCTGAAGGCTAGGCAGGCCACTGATGTCCACTGGGTTACCACAAAAGCATACTTTGAGCATTGACAGCATTCTACAATTGTGGACAACATACTAAATGTATAAAGATGAAGTGGTCATTCTAGCTTCAGGAGTCCTGGAGAAGCTACACCAGGAACGTCTGGAGATGACCATGTCCACAGCCAGAGGTCAGCCAATAGTGCATTGGCCTGAGATCTACAAGGTGCCAGAAACAAGTTACAAAGGCAAAGAGGGAGCCAGAGAAGAAACGTGTAGATCTTCACACAATCCAGAAGCTGCCTGTTCTCTGCAGTCAAAAACCCAATTTAAATCGGAAGAATACCAATTAGCTTGTCTACAGCAGTTACCGTAACCTGTGACTTTCGAATTGATAATTCAGAGACATTTTCAGTCAGTCACTCCGTACTCCTTAAACCAATAGAAGCATCCAGTGAAAGTCATCTGAATAACAAAGGTCAGATTGTTGGAACATTGGAACTGAGCAACTAAGACTACTGAACTGACTTTCCAGTTTTTCTACCTCTGTTAAGAATTTATTTTCCCTATTTGTCTGTGCATGCTTGCATGTGTCTCATGTGTATGTGTGTATCTGTCTGTCGCGTGCGCGCGTGTGTGTGTATGTGTATGTGTATGTGTGTGTGTGTGTGTGTGTGCGTGAGAGAAAGAGAGAGAGAGAGAGAGAGAGAGAGAGAGAGAGAGAGAGAGAGAGGGAGAGAGGGAGAGAGGGAGAGAGAGTGAGGAGGATTTTATAAGGGATGAAAGTTTTAATTAGTAGTGCCGTATGGATTACTTATTAGTAATCAATAATAGTTCTTGGTTTATATGGAAATCAGTTTCATGCTTTCAACCAAGCTTGGTCTGAAAGTCAGGTAAATTGGGATACTCTGCGTACTTCAAAGGAAAGCATTAATATTTGGTACGACTCTGGGAATAGTGGGGCTCTATTTGTGGAGCACTGCCTAGTGGGTCAGAACAATTATATGTCACAATGTATGGTAAGATTCAGGCTAAGACACATTGTTGGGGCACAGTAAAAGCACTGTCAGAACCACCTAACTTTGATTCAATTGACTTTGAGGTGATATGCACACCTGAAAAAAATAAATATTTCACTCTTGAGCATCTTTCCTCAGATTAAAGTAAACAACATTTAAAATAAACCAAAAAAATGCTTCACCCAAAACAGCTGTAAGCTAAAAATACAGAACATTAATAAAGCATTGGTCTTTCATATTCAGCAATGTAGTTTTACACAAAAATTCTCAACTCCATCACCATACCCAGCATCTTTACAATTTAAAAATTACTGCTAGAGAATGAAAAGGCAATTTACCTCAAGTTTAAGAGCCCCCAGATCCACTCAATTACATTCTGCCCACACTCAAAGTACCAAATAGAATTTTAATGGAACTGTTTCAAGTGGAAGTGTCAGTCTTACTGCAGATACAATTTTCATTTAGTTCCGTGTTGCTAAGACTCACCTGACCTTCTATAACCAAGCAGAATAGAGTACTATGTCCTGCTTCATAATCTTGTAATAAAAAGAGTAGCATATATTAAGATTTCATATTAAATTAGTTCAGATTTTATTTGCCAAGGACCACATAATGCCTAAATTAGACTAAGCAAATCAATCATGTCAGAAAGAAACCATGTTTGGAAGATTTAAAGCACTTCTACATCCCCTGTATTCGCGTTTGGGTTAATGTTATGTTTATATAAGATTTACAATTAATTCAGTTGTTCAATTAAATTATAATCTGATTAAAGTACTGATTTGCCTCTTCTTCTAATTCATTACTTGTTTACTGTTAGGTTGACATCATGTTGTTGACATGGACAATACAAGGAAGATAAATCACTGAAAGCTAGAATCTTGAAAAGGGAGGGGTTTAAACACATTATTAGCTGCATCTTTTTGTTGTCTGGATTATACCTGACACAGAAAATTCATTGACATTGGAAATCGGAGCCTAGCAAGTGAGTACATTTTTGTCCTCATGGATTTTCTTTTTACTAGGAAGCTACTGGCCCAGTGTTTGCTGTATTCATAAAGGCAAAGCTGTCAGTCATAACCTTAATCACAAGATAGAATCACTGAGTCACCACAACGCAGAAAGAGGCCATTTGACCAATCAAGTCTGCAACAACCCACTGAGCAGTATCTCACCTCGACCCAGATCTCCCCACTCTATCCTTGTTACCCTGCATTTACCTTGGCTGATTCACCTAACTGGCACATCTTCGGGCTGTGGGAGGAAATCAGAGCAGCTGAAACAAACCCACACAGA
Organism: Stegostoma tigrinum; assembly: GCF_030684315.1. NCBI lineage: Eukaryota > Metazoa > Chordata > Chondrichthyes > Orectolobiformes > Stegostomatidae > Stegostoma > Stegostoma tigrinum. The sequence continues at coordinate 20,518,507 of NC_081375.1, forward strand.
GATGGGAAAAACGTGCAAACTCCCCACAATCACCAAGGATGGAATCAAACCCAGGTCCCTGGTGCTGTGAGGCAGCAATGTTATCCATTGCACCACCATGCCACTGTAGAAACTCACATCAACTTCTGGATTTTTCATATGTGCAGCTGAATGTTGAAATAAAGAAGTTTCTCTCACTGATATCCTGCCGTCACAAGCAGAGCTGGATTTTTAAAATTAATTTATCCTGCACAAGAGATCATCGACATGGTAAAACCATCGGCTTATGACCCACTGGGCTCTCCCTAAATACATGAATAATATAGAACCTGTTCAATCAACCGCAGCTTGATTTCTAATAGTATTATACATGACAATTACTGCTGACAGCAAATTTTACAAGCGTGAATTCATACCCTCAGAAGAAAACTAATATTTCAGATTTTAAAAATTAAAACTAATTCATAACAATTTCCTCTCCATCTTTGTTTTATCTCTCTTTCTTATTCCCAACGTGTAGATCTAAATCTTTATTTGAAGTTTGTAGAATGGTTTCACGGTGATACACCTCCTGTTCTACATTTTCTACTTTATTTCTGTGTGACTTAGCAAGGAATCTTTAATTTGATAAGTTGATGAATTCTGATGCTACTTGGGCTGCTCTGACATTGGATATTTCTTGTTGAGAACATCACCCTGAGAACAACGCCCCAAAAGCAAGAAATCTTCATTGACAAGCTGCCAAAAATATCTGTGTGCAGGGGGTGAAATAGTAGTAATATTCCTTTGCTATTTACAGCAAAATCCAAGTTAATTTGCAGTTGAGATACGTGTCTGACTGACAGACAGATGTCATCATTAGGACCTTGAAGTGCTTTGTCGTGCAATGCCCTACGTGATAAATGGACAGACACATTCTGCCCCCACTTACCCAATTTCCTTCCCACCATGCACCCAACCTAAAAGTGATGCCTTATTTGAACAATTCCACAGAAAAGAGTATCCCATCACCAAGTTATCCTTTCTTTACACGCGGGGAGTGCTTGACACTGTTCCAGCTCCCTCGGAGCCAACTCTCAGAGTGAACAGGATGTCTGACACAGATTAACAGCTCCAATCAGCTCATATTCTATAAGGTCCACCTGGCTGACCACATTACAATCACTATGTTCTTAACCCCAAAGTTTTCAAGCTCCGGTCAAAGCATGAATATCCTTACTTGCCAAAGACTCATCTTAAAGGCTGTGCAAAGCCCAAGCTCAACGTAAGATATTATGCATTTGGAATAGGAAAGCTCCTTTTATGCTGTTTCAACAATTGTAGATCATTCGAATCACAGTGAATGTGGTATCTGTTGTAGAAAAACAAAGTCAAGTATCATGGATATGATGCTTCAATTCCATTTATTAGTGCTGTTAAGAGAAGATAATGATGCTCTTGAAAGCTAGCAAGTATGTGAATGGCTCCCTCTGATTTTACTGTGCTAGTTTCCATTCTCTTTACCTTTTTAAACCCAGCACAAGACACAATTAAGAATCACAGTAACAGAAAGTTTTGTTTTTCCAGAGGAGTCTAAATTTCACCTTAGCTCATTGAGATTTTATGGAATCCATCAGACAATGAACCTACAGCATTCAAGAATACAATGGATCACTTTATTCAAAATCAGAACAATTTTGGCACAGAAAGTAGTTAATGGAGCATCCAGCAGATTACATTGATGTTATTCAACTGGATTTTTATCAAATTCAATTAGCTTCTTTCTAAATGAGCCTTGGGCTATTTTTCTTTCTCCGTTTTCCATTCTAAAAGATAGTCTTGTATTTGTTTTAATAGCTACAGGAAGAATGTACTCTGTACTCCACTAATCCTGTATGGAAAGAATCCCATAATATTTCTCTTTATTCTTTTAGTGATAATAGTAATTACCTATTTACCATACAGAGCAAACAGCCTTCCAGTTGTTTGCCCTCAAATCCTTCCATCATTTTGAAAATCTGTGTTAATTCCCTCAAAATTTTCTTTGTTCCATGTACTACAATAATTTTCAAATTTCAAATGTTTCTTTATTAGCCTAATCTTTCATTCCAGATCATTGCTGCAGTAGATCTTTCCTGTTCGCACAGCTTGAATGTTCTTTACATAATTAAGTGTGATACCGAGACAACAGGCCTGTGGCCTGACTAATGCCTTGCATAAATTCAACCGAACTTTCCTACTTTCTCATGAAGTGGACGTACATATAAGTTTACACAAGAAAACCCAAAGTATTACCACAAAGGAAATCAAACTATCACAAGGAGCCATTTTATGTGCAAGGCTCAGCTCTCTATTTCCCATTGCTACAAGCCTCAGCTGAAATGCCAGTTTAAGGCACAAGCACTTTATACAAAGAGAAGGCACAGGATCATAGAATCATAGAATCCCCACAGAGTAGAAGCAGGCCATTCAGGACAATCAAGTCCACAACAACTCTTCAAAGAGTATGCACACAGACTCACTCCATCCCTGTAGCACTGCAATTTACCGTGGTTAATCCACCCAACCTGCACACCTCTGGACTGTGGGAAGAGACAGGAACACCCAGAGGAAACCCATGCAGATACAGGGAGAATGTGCCAACTCTCCACACACACAGTCACCAGAGAATGGAAGCAAACCTAGGTCCCTGGCACAGAGGGGCAGCAGTGCTAACCACTGAGCCACTGACAGGGAAAAGAAATAGGCACCAGTTTGCCTTACTGTAGTGCCCTCCCAACAAGAAACCTCTTGGATAAGGCAATACACAAGGGATTTGGCAAATTTATCACAAGGATAGCAAAGTCAACCAAAAATCTCCATTCTGTGTTTTTAGCTGATCAGAGTTGGAATCAGATGACGTTGGGAGGCATTAGGTTTGACTTTAGTAGGCAGGAGGACAAAACCTGATCTCAACTTCCAGTCCTGATCACTGCCAAACAACCACTGCACAAGAACCAACAGAGTCACACTCAGCTGGGTTGACAAAAGGTGTCACGGCAACAGGAGGAGGTAGTACAATGAAGGGAAATGATCAAACTAATTTCCAAGTCCAGAGCCCCTTGGGGCCATGTCCACAGGAAAAGGTGCCAAATGATATACTTCTAGGTGCACTCTGCCCCCAGCTTTACACAGTGTGCATTGTATGTGTATCACTTCATCTGAGAGAATACAGTTCATGAAGCTGGACAGAAAACAGTCACAAGGTGCATCTTAATAGGGTTTTCTCCCTTTGTGGCAGCGCATTCATCAAAGACAGGAAATGGCCATCAAAATTGATAGTTAAAGGCAATCCATTCATGTGATCCAAATAATTGAAATAGGCAGCACAGCCGGATAACCACTAAAATTTCTTCAGTTAATTACCTGAAACGGAAAGGTCAGTTTGGATATAAAATAAATTGAAATTTTATGATGTATGCCGAGTGGAGCATTTTTTCCGGTCAACTCACAGCCCTGCAGGAGGCCATTTGGACCATCATGTCGAGCAGATTGATGACCCACATAAACAAGGCAAGTGTGATGACCATATCAACAAGGAAAGACTGATGACCATATGAACAAGGGAGCAAAAGATCTTCTGAGATTTATGTGGTTTATTGTAAATCAACGGTTTCCATCTTTTAGTCCTACAGACCTTTTGCAGCCACCAATCGCAACTGTGAAAAAAACCCAGCTCTTCAATACAATGAGTACCAACTCCTCTCAATCAACTCTGGAACCATTCCATCTTACACTTAAAGGGGTCTGCATTTCTAACTTTGACAAATCAGGTCTCTCTCTGGCAATCCAATTAGTATTATTCATTCCCCTCTCTGTTCCAATGGTCCTGCAACTGGAATTTATTTCTGTATAAAATCTGCAGTCTTGATCCCCATGATTATTAACAATCCAGAAGAAATGTCATCACATGCCTCAAAGTATTGGGTGTACCCGTATCTAATATCCACACCGTTCACAAAGCATGCCAGAAAATTAAAACATCAATCACCGCATTAAATCATTACAGTATTTTCTTACGTCTGTGAAAACAGACAATGCTGTGTAATGCTGAAAACTGGATCAGCGATCATGAAGTCTTAAATGTCTGTTATCATTGAGATATCCATTGTTCAGAATGCAGTACAGTGTCAACGGTCCATTATTTCCTGGACCTTTTCACTGGAAGAGAGATGATTAAAGGGGTGACCTAGCGGTAGTCTTGAAAACTGAGAAAGGTTTCAGCAGAATAGACTGAGGATCAGAAATATGAGCATCTCACATTCCATAGTTGGGAACTGTGATGGGGAATATTTTTTTCCTGACGTCATCAGAACGGACCACACATTCTTCTTCGTCCAGGGCTGGTTGCGACCAATGATATTAAATCATGCTTTTTTTTAAAAAATACTAACATTTTAACCTGGTTGTTGAAATAGGAAGAGAGGTAGTCAGTTAATCTACAGATAGATATTTTGCTTTTATTATTCAAAGGTCTAATCTGTTGATCTAACCTGATACCATAATATGAAGAAAAACTAATCAGCAGCTCCTGAGTATCCAGTCATCAGCATGATTATGCACTATTATTTTAAGTAGATACATGTGGATTAAGAGGGGACGGCAATGTTCCTGACTCTTCAAACAAAAGAAAAGTAACAAATTCAAAATCAAGCCATTTACATAGTGTGCAATTTAATTGGAAATTGAGTTGCACACCCAACTAATGTTTCACCCTTAGGACTTTTAAGTATTCTTTTTACTTCTAAATCAAGCTCAATTATGCCCTCAAATGGAAGGCCAACAGGTTAAAATCTGTACATTTTTAAGTAAACTAACTGCAAAATAATAAATAGATCTGGATGATTTAAAGTACCTGCACAAATGAAAATGAAACTAGTTTACATGAAGTGGGATAAGTTAAAACAGAACTTCAGACAAACATCCTCACAATCTGTACACGAGGGTCTACATTCGAGACCATTGTCTTGATTTGTAGCTTTAAAAGTGACTGTAATTATAAAGTGGAATTTAAGGGGTACCCTGTGTGGGAAGCAGGGAGTGATTTGAGGAGCAGAACAAGATGGTCTAAAAAAAACAGAGCTCTGATTTGAAACTAGCTGTCAATGGTTACAGAAAAGGCAGACTGCAAGAAGACTATATTTTTGTCAGGCTCCAGCTGATGAACATCTTCTTTACTGCAGAAATATGAAATGTTCCATGCTGCACACTCACCACGCTTTTAGTTATCCCCAAGATTTACTGTCAAATGATATAGGATTACCATTAAGTCCAGTACTGTTCAGTGTGTTGTGTATTCATATTCAAGAGCCAGGCCCATGCATAATGGTGACACAAAGTTGGTCTGGACTGCCTAATTTTAATCACTTTTATTTAAAGCATTTGTCAGATATTAACAGGTGACAAACTTTAATTAATGGCAAATTTTGCACTTAAAACAGTGCTATTGTAAAAGTTATTGATTTATATTTGTAACGCTCGGTTACCAAAACAACTAAAACTGCATATAATGAAGTACATACAGGCATGTCAGCCTCTATTTCTCTGGTAATTACAGAGTAATGCTGTGAAAGATCACATAGCTATTAGTTGCTGACTCAATCTGCCTCTCAATCATCACTGCACGTCCACAGGTGACTTATAATTTTTTTCCTAATTATTAGTGAATACTGCTGTATTGAATCTTAAATCCGCAAGTGTTAACAAGCTGTGGGCTGGTTTATCAGAAACCATGGTCACAGTTTTGGTAGTGGGAGTGAAGTTAGGGGTGAGATGTAATCTCAGCAACATAATCTTATTTTTATTGGCTCGCTTGTGACAGGAGTTCATTTCACTTGATAACATTCTCCAAATGTTCAACAATTTCATTGGAGCAGTAGCTGTTCTGAATACCATCAACTTTGCTGATTTGCAAAGACGTTAAATACCAAGTACAGTCACATAGAAGTGAGGTTCTAATGATACCTACCACTTGGATATGATTACCAGATAAATTTTTCTATCCTCCTCAAAAGATACCAAAATGTCTTTGCTCGTGCTCCCCAATTCCATTCCTCACCTACATTGACAAATAGGAATCAAAAGGACAAAAACACATGCAACTGACTCACTCATCCATTCTGTCCTACCATTCAACACTGCCACTCCTTTATGTATCTATGACAGCTCGATAGATAAATAAATGGCTCAACCACACATACATTGTGTTTTTTGAAATAAATAATGTTTCTCAATAGTAACCAAGTGCAGTACATACTCCAATCACCTCCTTTGTTTCTGACAAAATAATAACAGACACTAGACAATGGATCTGCAGTGAAGCTTTACTCCAAACAAACTTTATGAACTGATGCTCCAGGTGGTGTGCAAACCATTTAGAAAACCAAAAAGTTCATCATTCCAACCAAAGCACAAACTGAGAAAGCATCGCAGCTGAACTTAAACAATTACATGATGTATGCCAGCAAATATTTTGTGATGTGTGTATGTAGCAAAAAATTACAGTCACAGCTGTAGCTTCTTCTTGTCTGCAGGTAACATAGTGCTAGAACTGAGAGAACTATTATGTAAAACCAAAGTATTAAACAACAATATTACTGAAGACACCCAAAGACCATTTTATGTATCAGTTTCAATTATATTATTGTGAAATATGCAATTATTAGATTTTAAAAAAAATGTTCAAATCCTAATTCGTGCTGGGAACATTTGGATAGTTCAGTTGCTGATTGTTCTGATCAGCATATTTTCATCACTTTCCAGAGTTCTGCTTTGCTGTAACCAGTGGAATTAAATACTTTTTGAATGACGTGATCGATTCAGTTTCTGACCTTAATAGTCAAACAATCCCTCTAAGGGCACAGCAGATTGGTTGGAGCGGTTCAAATCTCTTAACTGCAAAAAAATCTGGTATTACACAAACATGCATTTAACAATGACAGCCTCAAAATTCAAACTCTGATGTCACTACTCACAGTAAGTACACGTCAATATTCCTGAGGGAAGAAACACCCAATCAGATCTTGGAGCCTCAATAATGGCAAATGCTGAGACATTAACTGAATCACTGCTGACAGCCACAGAAGTGCAGTAAACCCCAAGAAATCCATTTGTTGTGTATGCTTCACAGTCAGTATCAGTATACCTTTAAGAGGTATGCTTGTGACATAATAGCATGTGACCGAATAGAATAAAGGTGTCAGAAACTACATTGGTTCAGATCACTTGCAGCAGCATGACATTCTGTTGGAAGGCTCCTTGGTTGTAATCTAATCATATAATATTAGGCCAGACACTTGCGTGCCTGATGAATGCAGTATTTTTTAGATTCTTCAATACAATGAGATCTCTTCCAGGAATATGATGCTTCAGGAGGTGACCTAAGTATTGTCACATTGAGTAAAACACCCTGTTGGACATGCAAAAACTTCAAATTCCAAACTTGCAGTGCAGCAGATTTGTTATCATTTAAACTGTGACTGGTAACTTTGTACTTGTCCAATGGTTTCTATTGATTTATTTGTAGCTACTCCTAATATGCCCAGCTCTGCCCAGATCCCACCAATACTGATCAGAGTCCCCCAGTTCCCAAACACACCTGTCCACACAACTCAACCCTCCCAAATGCCTGCCACCTCTGCAACCTACCTCCAGCTCTTCTCTCTCCACCTCCTATATGCCCACGCTACACACCACCACAAACACCAAACCCCTTCCATAACTCTGCATCCTACCAAATGTGGCCCCCATTAGCCCACTGCCAGGCTCCACTCACCATCACCCCAACACCCTAACATTGTAGCAGAACCAGTGATGCCAGCAGTGACAGGACAGGGATTGGGTAGATCTAGCGGTAGCAGGAGCATTATTGTTCTGCTAAAGGTCCAGAGTGCTTCTTTTAACTCTTCAAGTTCTCATTAATCTCTGTAAACAACGGGAGTGTTCATTCATAGGTCAATTACAAAACTGTCAGGATCCTTTTGATATTGCAGCTGTGAGAGAGTTCTTCTGTCTTCACTTTTTGAAGTCTTACAAAGACACATCAGCTACACACAAACTGTGGTGGACAGGAAATGCAGTGGTCACAGCAAGTTGGAGTGAGTGATTTCACCAAGTGTGGAACATTGCACAAAGTGTGGGACCAGAGTCCACCATTTGAAAACTGTGTCTAATTGTTTTGAAGGTAAAAGTGGGTTTTTTGCTGGGGTAGCCCTTCTTTACACTCACCTTTGAAGTGCAGGACAATTTTGGCTGCAAGAGTCAGAGAAGAGTGCCAAACAGAAAATGCATGATGGATGCACTAATTTTGTAATACAATGAACAGGCTATCCCGCTAACCTGGAACTTAAGGGATCATGACGTGTTTCAAGTAATTGTCCAACGTCACAGTTTGATGGATGTTGGGATGCAATTTGTTCCCTTGCTTATCGCTTTGACTCCTGTGCACACAGTTCTGTATTAAGCTCCAAAAGGCCCACTCTCACTGCACTGGAGTCACCAATTCTGTCCCTCCCTCTGCCTCCTCACAACATCCCTTCTACCCCAAAACACAGCATCCCTTTGGTATTTTCCATCAAAGCTGGATACAGAGACTACTAGCTATAGATAGACATTGAGCCATAAACAAACTCCACAACATTATTCAAACAATACCTACAGAGATAATAACCAAACTACAGTCCATTTTAATTTAGCATGTGCAATATAATGCTCATACTGATGATAAGGAACAAGGAAATGCCCATGATGCTGTTGGTCATTCATATTCAGAACTTACTGTTTCATGTTTTTGCCTATCTTTGCGAAGTAATGCTTGTTAGATCCTGAATGAGCAAATCGCCCCCATAGACGCAGTGGCATCTCAGTTGTGTCATACACAGCAAACCAGAGAGCAAGACTATTCATCACCAAATGACAACAATGTTCTCATCTGTTCAATCTCCACACGTTCTTATTCAGAACGGGATCCATGCTGTCAAAACATGCTCCATTATCATTACAACCACTGTATCATATTGGGAAACTAAACCAGAGGCACGTACAGAAAACTTCTCTAAATCACAAAATTCTTTGAGAAACAGAAGCACACTGTTGTTCTAGTATGAACTGTCAGGCAGAAATAGTTCTCCAGTTTTCAGTGTAGAAGGTTTGTTTCTGCTGATTTCTTCCCAGAAAAAGATAAAAGCCAAGACAATTGTAAAGGCTTCAAAAAGTGATACGCCATCAATAATATAACACAAGGGATCATATTATAAGGAGATATAGATGTTCATGTCTCAGGAAATAACTAAACATGGCTTCTTTGGAATGGCCTGCAACAACTTAATGTGGAATCATGCTCTTTTGATCAGGGGCAAGGGTTGTACTTTGAGGACAGCATTCTGACTGATGTATCACAAGATTACAATGATTCACGTCCAGTCCGTAAACTCCTCCATCTCGCTACTAATGTTGCTTGATCTTAGTGACTTCACTTCTTTTTCACTCACCTACTCACAGAAGACATGTCCAAGCAATCAGGGCAATTACAGATGCTTACATCAACAATATCTTGCATTTATGTCGTGACTTTAGCAGAATACATCAATGTACAATGCTTCAAAATGCACTTAATGATATAAACCATTTTTGAACTTCGTCAATATTTTGCCACTTCTTTTAAAACGGATTTTAAAAAATGTAGGAAAAGTTGTTTGGCTGCTTGACTGTTAAAATGAATAATAACCTTACAGCACTCTAGTGACTGCATGGTGGCTATAGTGAATGGGTTTATAATACACATGGGCACACTTGACACTTTGTGGAAGGTTAAAGACCACTTATTTTGATAAAAATGTCAAGATAAACCATTAACAGCTTAGTGCAAGAATGTTTCTTCAGCTTTATGTGCAGGGAGAAATATACCTCACTATCTAATTTCTATTCAGATGCTTTCCAAATACAAGTTACAGTAAAGCTCAGGGTACCTGAAGGCATCACTAATGCTCCAAATTCAATAAGTTAAAGCAAAAAATTAGCCATACTGAGGATATTGCAGGGTAAAGCCCACTGGACAGTGGTTATAACCATAAACATAAGCCAGATTTTATTCCTGTTCTGACAATTCAGAATCAAACAAAATGTTTATTCTTATTTTAAAAAGGAAATGTTTAACATTTACAAATGAGAAAAAGCTTTGAAAAGGTTGAGTCAAAAGATGAGATGTGTGGAATCATGGGTATTTCAAGTCAGCTCAATGTTGTGTTTCATTGTGAGATTTTCAGCTTCCAGGATGTAACAAGTCATCTACATAATGATCAGCTTAAAATAACAAAGACAGAGCACGAAATGTAATGGCGCCTGAGTTTATAATAATAATGTGCTTCGATCTTTGAAACTGCTGTATTTAAAGTGATCTAAAGACATCATTATTTTACACATTAGCTATCTATCACCTCTGCTACTACTGTTTAAGTTAATGAGTGCTCATTGACTTTAAGATAACCATTAAATAATGCTGTTTTCACTTGAGTCTGCCTCTCCATCCTTTCTCCCTGACAGACGGCACAGCACCATGCAAAAGATACAAGCTTAGGAATTCAACTGTGCCCAGAAACATGGCAACACTGGTCAGGGTGTGTGGTCCACATGCTTCATTCCACAATCAATGTGAAATTAGTGCAAACAGCCAATGACAACACACAACCTGGGTGGGTAAGGTTGGAGGTGGGTCAGGTAATCTGTGTCTCTGACACCAGTTCTTCCATGGAAAATGTTCTCTGGCTACAAGCAAGAGAAATGCTGGCAATTGCAAAAGGCAACTGGAAGAGGGCCAGGGATAGCACTTACCCTTTCTAATATCAAGTTAGATGCTCTGCTACAGGTGTGAGGTTCTGCTCCTCCCATGATTGTGAAGAGGTTACAGAGAGGATCAATGCAGGGAGCTTAGCTTTTGTCAAGGTCAGAATACCACTCTCTTATTTTCTGCTTACAACCCACTATCTCCAATTTCAATACTCACACTATTCCCTCCTTGTGCTTCCTATCACTCTGTACAAATATTTCAACACACCTCTCTCGACTTTATTCTTCTTAAACTCACACACCTCACATTGCTTGCCACCCACTCAACCATGGCAGGCACATTCTCTAAACAACTCAGAAGTGCTTCAGGAATATACTTTTCACTTACAGGAGGAGGTTCTGCACTAGAGGGTGTGACCAGATGAGTTCAAGACTGCCTACAGATACTTTCCCTGAGGAAGAAGATTAAATGTTGGAGCAGGCTTAATAGGCTGAATGGCCTACATCTGCTCCTTTGTCTTATAGTCTTAGGCAAACAAGCTGGTCATCTCAGGCAATGGGGAGAGTGATGGCCTTGATGAGTGCTAACACTGGAGACATCTAATTTTCTTTTTCCTTACTTTCTAATACCTCACCCTCTAGCTTCTGTAAGATAAACCGCAGTTACTTTCACAAGCTCCTCCTGTGCCTGTTCTACTTCCACATGAAAAACTGATCATTGTCTTTCTCCTTCACTTCAGGTACTAGCAACATGGTCATCCCTCTGCCGGAAGATAGTATCATACATTGGCACTGTTTCAGAGTTCAAACACTCATCTCAGGGAGCCAGGCCACCATGGAAGCTGAAGCCATGCACCAGAAACTGTTGGATGCACTTAGCAGTTTGACACCCAGCATGGAAAAGCCAAGTTTCAACATTTATCAGGACCTCGCACAAAGCAGTGACACTTGGACACCCAATTTACACCTGGAAAGCCAATGACTTTCCAGATAATTGAAACTTCTTGAAAATATGCTCACTTCTTTCAAAGCTTTTCTACCTTTCAAGCTCAATACACACGCACTGATTTCTAAGCAGACAATCAGACTATAATAGCATACAAGAAAGGATTGGAACGAGGTAATGTACATTTAAGTACGTCAGAAAGTAGAATTGCAATTCTAACAGTCCAAACTAGATGGAGTGAAATAAATAAGTACTCGAAGAAAATAAAATGTACAGGGACAGCTTGGAAATGAGATTAGTCCTAAAATAGAGGTAGCACAGCTACAAGTGCCATGGGTAAATGACCTTCCACAATACAAAAATTACTATCATTACAAATGGTGGACTGATGTTTATGATGGGAAAGTAATTGTCCTTGGAGGTACTTGCAGAAATGAACTCTTTGGTGTTAGAGGATTTGTGCAGCACATGCTGTAGATAATGGAAAGCTGTTTAGGAGAGAACAAAAAGGACATTCATTCCCTTGAAAATTATTCTGCAAGGCAGGTGTCAGATAATCTGGATTAATTTGCATAAAAGCAGCTTGGATGTAAAACAGTTGACTGACCTGAACCCACTTCAGTAAGGTTATTCCCAATGCTTTTACATCCATCAGGTAGGCTCGAACAGCACACACTATTCTTTGTTATTTATTCATGGGGTGTGAGCAACGCTGGCATAATCAACTTTAGGGATGAGGAATAAATGTAATGCCTACATCCTATAAACACATTAAAACAAAATATTGCCCATTCCTAACTGCACTTTCAGAAGGTGCTGGTGAGCCACTTTCTAAACCCTTCGCGGCCCTTGTGTTGTATATATACTCACAGTGCTATTCGGGAGGTAGTTCCAAGATACTGTCCCAGTGACGGTGAGGGAACAGGGGTATTTGGCCAAGTCAACTGGTGCTTGCTGTGAAGGTGAACCTACAGATGACAGTGTTCCCAAGTATCTGGTGTCCTTATCCTGCTAGGCATTAGAAGTTACATATTTGGAAAATACTGTGAGAGGAGACTTGGTGAGTTTCTACAGTTCATTTTGGAAGTGACACAAATAACGGTATGGTACACTGTCAGTGGAAGAAATTGTCTAATGTTGTGATTGATATAGCGATCAAGTGGGCCACTCTGTCTTTGCTTGGTTTTCAAGCTTCTTGCATCGTGTTGGAGCTGCGCCCATCCAGGCAGATGGAGAATATTCCATCACACTCCTGATTGGCCTCAGTAGTTGACGGGCAGATTGAGGAGTCAGGAGTTGAGTAACTTGCTGCAGAATTCATAAACTCCAACCTGCTGCTGCAGCAACATTGTTAGCGTATCTGGTCCAGTTAAGTTTCTCGTCAATGCTGACCCTCCCAGGATGTTGATGGTTAGGCATTTAGTGATGGTAATACTGTAGAAATTGAAGAGGCAACTGTTATCTACTCTCACAACGTGATGGTCTGTCTCTGGCATGTCTATGGTATGACACAAATCAGCCAAAGCTGGATGTTGCTCAGTTCTTGCTGCATGCAGCCACAGACTTCCTAATTTCGTAAGTTGCAAATGGTTCTGAACACCGTGCGTTCCCACTTCTGGTCTTACAACGAAAGAAAGAAAAGCAATGTAGCAGCTAAAGATGGCTGGGTTTACACCATTGTCCTGTGGGCATCATCCCGGTGCTGAGATGATTGACCTCTGATAACTACAACCTACTTCCTTAGTGCTGGGTACAAAGCCAGCCAGAGGAGAAATTTTCCGATTCCCCTCATTTCGAAAACGAGAGATCACCTCCCAGGTGAAAGCTCTGCATCTACCACAATGGTTTATCTTGGGTGCAAATCAACTTGGATAAATGGTGAACCACCATCATGCCTCTGGGCTGGAATGTTGCAATTTGAAATAAAATCAGAAAAAGATTGAAAATATATAGCACATCAGACAGCATCTGTGAAACTTATGAAAACCGTCAACATGAAATATTAATAATTTTCTCTCTGCACAGATGTTGTCAGAAAATTCCCTTTAAGTCTATCTTTATTTCAGGTTTCTAGCATCCAAAAAATTTTACTTTTGTCTTGTGGTCATGTGTTTACTTCCTCAATAGTAATGGAGTGCATTATCTGGACAGACATATCAGGGAACAATATATTGTCTGTGATGTCACTGTTTCATAGAATCACAGAATCCCATAGGAAACAGGCCATTTGGCCCAACTAGTCAACACTGCCCATCCGAAGAGCATCCCATGCAGATTCATTCCCCTACCCCAGCATCTAACCCATCTAAACTCAACATCCCTGGCCACTATAGGAAATTTAGCATGGCCAATCCACCTACCCTGCACATCTTTAGACTGTGGGAGGAAACCCACGCGGACATGGGAGAATATGCAAACTCCACACAGACTGTTGCCTGAGGCAGGAATGGAACCCGGGTCCCTGGCACTGTGAGGCAGCAGTGCTAACCACTGAGCCACCGTGCTGCCCCAAATGAGTGAGTTTGAATAGGACATTAAAATCTGCCTTTAAGGGCGACGAGTAAGAATCCCATGGAGTGCTGCAGAACACAAACATCTTCCTAAATTTTGACATTATTCTCTCAAGATTTATCACTGAAATAAAACCAGACTAACTGGTACTGTACTTCACCTTAATGCAGTGCATAATATGTTTCTGATGGAGATGATTCTTATTTAACTACCATAACAATACTGTGCTTCAAAATAATGGATTAAGTGATGCATTCTCATGGATTTCTTTAATAATTAAATGCTTTCACCTAAGCATGACTTGGTCTATATTTTAATTAAAATTTTTAAGCGTTTATTCTGAATTTAGACTAGTCTGAGTTGGGAGCCTAGTGCAGGGACTCAATCTCCAGATAAGTTAATTAAGCAAATATCATTTCAATCAGTATTAGGCAAAAATTGCGACATTACATGATGCTTTGTTTTTGTTCCTACATTGCGTCAGTAAATCAATACACAAAAGAAAAACTGACCTGAAAAACTATGAAAGCAGTTCGTCTAAATTAAATATCAGATACTATGCACCTGATACTATCAAACAAAGTAGGGTTAGGCAGAGGTCACAGTGGGTATAATACCGGTGATAGCAAAATAAATGGGAGATGGGAGATGTGGCACTGGTAACCATTCATCAATTTTACAGTCCACTAGATATATTACAGATGAGTCAATTTCAAACAGCAAGCAATTTGTTTTTGGATGGTGGAGGAGAGGGTGCTTGGCTTTCAGTGGTTAGCATCATTGCCTCACATTGTTGGGGACCCAGGTCTAATTCCACCCTCAGGCGACTGTCTGTGTAGAGTTTCCACATTCTCACTGTGCCTGCGTGGGTTTCCTCCGGGTGCTCTGGTTTCCTCCCACAGCCAAAGACACACAGGCGAGGTGAACTGGCCATGCTAAATTGCCTGTAGAGTTCAGGGATGTGCAGGCTAGGTGATACAGGGTTGTGGGGATAGGGTAGTTCTGCGTGGGAAGGTCAACATGGACTCCATGAGCCAAATGGCCTACTTCTACACTCTAGGGGTTCGTTCTATGGTTGGACGCCAGGACTTGAGCTAATCAGGATGAACATGGCCAAAGAATCCAATCTTGAAATCGCTGGCAACTTATTCCAATGACCCAAAGCAACAAGGTGAAATTTTAAGCAATGTAGACAGAAGCAGATCAGTGACAGATGGAACTTAACCTTGAAAAGTGTGAGGTGATGCACTTTGGAAGAAGTGAAATGACAAGGGAGTACTCAACGAATGGCAGGAAACTGCAAAACTCAGAGGCAGAAGTGATCTTCGGGCGCCTGGCTACTAATCCCTGAAGGCAACAGGACAGGTTAACAGGATTGTTAGAAACACATATGGAACAGTTGCTCTTATTAGTTGTGGCATGGATTATAAGAGCACGGAGGTTTTGTTGGAGCTGTACAGAACTTTGGATAGTCCAAAGCTGCCGTACTATGTGCATTCTGGTTGTCACTCAATCAGAAGGATGTGAATGCACTTGAGCGAGTGCAAAAGAGATTCGCTAGAATGTTGTCTGGTTTTAGCAATGGAGAGAGGCTGAATAAGCTTGAGTTATTTTCTTCACAGCTGAGAAGATTGACAGGGGACCTGAATGAGGTGTATAAGATGATGAGGGTCATGGATAGAGTAGATAGAAAGCAGGTTTCCACTTAGCTGAAGGGTCAATACTGGAGAGACACAGGGAACGGCAGGAAATTTGAGGAAAAATGTTTTCACCCAGAGGGTGTTGACAGTGTGGAATGCACTGCTCAGGACGGGAGAGGCAGGAAACCTCACAATCTTTAAAAGGTACATGGAAGAACACCTGACTTTACATAACATTCAAGGCTATGAGCCAAATGCTGGAAAGTGAGATTAGTGCCAATAGGCTGGCGCAGACTTGAATACGCTGAACAGCCTCTTCTGTGCAGTATGATTCCAGTTTCAAAACTATTGCTACTTAGAAGTTAGTGGATGTTGTGATGTTAACTGGGATGATTGAGATCCTTTTTAATATCTCTTATTGTCAGTTTGTATTTCAGCATTTCAAGTGGGCTTTGTGTGTTTTTGACGTTAATAATTAACTTGCAAGTATTGATGTAGCTGTGATGATTTCTTTAAAACAAATTTTAAGGTCTAACTTTAGATTAATGAGTTTTAGATGGTACAAATGGATTTTCATTTACCTTGAATTATTTTGTGATCCCACAAAATAAATAATGGGGCCTCAAAGCTTGTTAGAAATTTCTGAAACTTCATTTTTATAAACTTTTCAGGAACAACCATACATCAGATTAGAGTAGGAGACCTTCTTTTAAGTTTTACTTAGAGTTTTGGCCGTTTCTGTGACATCCTTGGACGAGTATGGTCATTTAGACCAGTGCTCCTGAGAGGGAAAGATAAGTGAAAGAGGTTTCCTGAAACTGAAGAGCCATTGTTAATCACAGGCCAGAAATTTTGGGATAAATCCTTCAAGCAATTACTTAGAACTGAGTACCTTTAGGATCAGGTGCATAATAGCTCCAGGAAGAAGATATCTGCAGTTCCAATCAGTACATCACATTCACAAGCTGAGATTAATTGATTTGCATGAACAAGCTATTAAGAGCTGTATGGAAAGGGTTTATAGGGTTACTGCATATCAATTAGAGTCACAGAGATGTAAAGCATGGAAACAGATGCTTTGGTCCAACTCATCCATACCAACCAGATATCCAAAATTAATCTGTTCCCATTTGCCAACATTTGGCCCAAATCCCTCTAAACCCTTCCTTGTGAACTCATTGAAACAACTCAAGGGGCCAAATGGTCTACACATGCTCCTATATCTCTCACCCTGTGCTGACTGAATGATAGAATCCTTACAGTGTTGAAGCAGGCCATTCAGCCCCTCAAGGTCGCATCGACCGCCCAAACAGCATCCCACCCACACCCAGTCTCCTAACCTATCCCTGTAACCCCACATTTAATACGGCTAACCCACTTAGCCTGCACATCTCTGGACACTATGGGTAATTTAGCACAGCCAATCCACCTAATTCCCACATCTTTGGGCTGTGGGAGGAAACTGGAGCACCCAGCAGAAACCTACGCATACACCCGGAGAAAGTGCAAACTCCCCACAGACAGTTGCTCAAGACTGGAATCAAACCCGGGTCCCTGGCGCTGTGAGACAGCAGTGTTAACTACAGAGCCAGTGTGCCACCCGTGATGGTAAATTAACAGGTACAAAACAATATTAAGGCCAAAGCTGGAATTATTAATTGAGAAAAATTACCTTTTATAAATGAAACAAACAGAACCAATAACAGTTACAAAAGTTAATTGAATAATTTAGCTCTGCCAAGTTCCTTTGATCTTGATAACTTGTTTTTTAAATGAATAAAGATCGGTCCTTCAACTACTGATCAACAATTTTGTTCTAATAAATGTAACAAATCAGACTATTAAATCTCAGATTAGATTATGGATAAAAATCAAATAAACAATTCACAAGGTACATTGTAATTCAATTGATTTTAAACGGCAATTTCATATTCAAATTATTCTAAAACATGTCATCTCCAGGATCAGGCTCAGGAAGCGATGATGAACTTTCCTCACTGCTGGCTGTTAGGGATACTTTAATATATTGAAGATGCTAATTCTTAGTGTACAACATCAGGTCAACATGTAAAAAATGACACTGCCAGCCTTTTTGCCCCTTCTCCTGTCACAAAGTTCTGCTGCACAAATGTAGCAGCAGGAAGGTGTAGAGTTTTGTTTGATTGTTATCATTAAGAACACTCATATTTAAATTTAAAGCGCTCACGAGGTCTTTTGAAATACCTGAAAACTCATCCAGCTTGGATTTGAACAGGATTACAGCTACATATGTCAGGCATGAATACTGAGCGCGAGGAGACCACTCTCTGAAGGTAGTGTCAAATCATTTAGGCTTGGTACGCTCTGGAGATCCAGACAGACAGTCAGCAGATTCTTATTGTTATTCAAATAACTGTGGCTGAATTTGATTATTAAGGAAAACATTCCTTCAATTTGTGTGTTTTAGTCATTAGCTCTCCCCCAGTAATTGACTTGTTGTACTACAATATCTTATCATCAGTTGGGCCCATCTCAATGTCAGGAACATCTTGTTCCATCTTTGATGTACCTATTGCATGACTGGGAGAGTTCCTCAAGATCACAGTGAGTTACCAATTAAGGGGCTGGTACCAACATTGTTAAATGTTTTATTAACACCGGAACAAGCCTCATTAATATTCAGCCTCCCATCTTATCAAACTCATTAAGCAAGCTAAGCTTTGAGAAATCTCAACATGGAAATCAGAAGGGTAACCTGGCAACTGCAGGATGGCTCTACAGGGCTTGCACCTTGGATACCACGCACCAACATTTCAGGGCATGTTAAACGGTCCAAATTAGAAGAGGCACACAAACTCATAAATGACACCCTCACCGGAATAAAATTCATCAGCGAGGGGAAGAACAAACAGCTCCCATTCCTGAACATCATGGTGGAGCGCAAGACAGATGAGGAACTGCAAATGAAAGAACACTGAAAAGCCACACACACAGACCAGGTATTGAACATCAATAGTAATCATTCCAGCACACACTAACGAAGGTGCGTGCAAACACTATTTAAAAGGGCAACAACACACTGCAGCAACATGGAACTACGCCAAGAGGTGGAGGAATACCTCTTCCAAGTATTCAAGGATAATGGATATCCAAAGAACTGGGTCAGGAGATACCTACAGGAACAGCATCAGACAGCATCTACCTGTCCCAACATAATCATCACACTACCCTACACCAGGAACACGTCAGAACTCACCACAAGACTTCTACGACCGCTGGGCATCAGAGTGGCACACAAACCCACATCAATCCTACAAGTGCTCACCCAAACTAAAGACCCACTCCCCGCCATGCACAGGATCAATGTCATCAACAAGATTCCCTGCAGAGACGGTGAGAAACACTACATCGCACCAACAGAAAGGAAGCTAACAACAAGACTACATGAACACCAACTGGCTACAAAAAGGCACAACCAATGCTCACTCATCTCAATCCACATGGACAAGGAGAACCATGATTTCGACAGGGCTAACACCAAGATCCTTGGACAGGCTAGGCAGAGACAAGCACGAGAATTCCTGGAAGCATGGTATACCATGTAGGCTACTAATAAACACACAGAACTCGACCCCGTATAAATTCCACTACAAAGGAAAACCGGAAGTGAGGCAATCCATCTCAACGGACCCCAGAGTTTAAAAACCAAGCGGGAAACCAACGCTTCATCGGAGGCTGCACTGAGGGTGTAACCACGCACAGTTATGAAACATCTGTGGAACAACAAACCAGCCTGGCGAGCCAACCAACCTCAACACCAACAACCCAAGCTACAGATCAACTCCAAAACCTTAGACATGTTTCACGAGCACCAGACACAAACATCTCACACACATGGGCAGTGGTATTCAACATGTGGCAGTTTCAAAGAAGTTCCTTGGTGATTCACCTGCAGGTCACTTCTACACTTCAAAGCTATGCCTCGCCTCATTGCAACTCTCACTGCAATGCTGCAGCTAAAGACAGAGACATGCACCCAGCTCATGAACTGGACCAGACTGCATCTCCAACCTGTTCATATGTTGTCACAGCCTTCACTCTGAGTCCAGCTAGATGTCCACAGCATTCCTAATTTGCACAGCTGTGAATTTTTGAGCTACCAGGCTCCTATTACTTATCTCTTGCCTTGCCATTTGGCACAGACACAAAGGCTGAAAGCTTGTCATCGTTACCTGCAGACCCCCATCAAGGGGGACAGCCTTCACTCAGGGGGTGCCAGCACAATAAAACAAGGGCAGCCTTCGATATCAGTCCAGAGGCTTGGACACAGTCAGGTAGCCACTTGGGCAGACAAGTCAAGATCCCCTCTATGAGGGGTGAGGAGCTGAATGTTGGGCAGCCCAGCACCTGCCTTGACCCTTTCTTCCCTAATGGGAAATGTTTTCCTCCTGAAATGAGAGAGGGGCAGGTATTATGGGACATAATAGTGGGTGACACAGCAGTGACCTTCTATGCAGGTAGGAATGTGCCCTGAGTGAGTGGGTCAGCAGCGCAGAGGATCAAGCATTGGTGTTGAAGATTAGGGTGGATAAAAGTGTGTGAGGGAGGACAGGGCAGCTAATTGTTCAATCATGATCCTTTGTGGAAAATAGCAGTGATAGAGTAAGTGTGAGGTATCACAGTTATGTTGATGGAGTGGAGAAGGTCATTGACCAGCTTCCTACAGTGCTGGGCATTTTCCAAATGGGCCTAGACTGCATTAAGCCAGATGGCAACCTCAGACAAGGGTGGCATGGACTGGCGTTAGAACTTGCACTGGCAGTCCTGGAGATGACAAAATCACAAGTCTTCACCACTCCAATCAACAGGACCTCCAGGCCCCTGTCAGAAAAGCAGGGTGACAATTTCCCCATCTGCCACGCCCAGAGCAAATGTCAGGAACCCTGCAGGGCAGGCCGTGGCTCGGGTGCACAATGGGTTTTTAAAGATGGCGTCAGTGTCAGGGATACCTATCTTTCAGAGGATACCCATCGAGCAATAAGTTGTTCAAGGAATAGCATGGGGCTACTGGGGCAAAACGGGTCCAGAATCAGAAAGGAAGGATGCCATCGGGGATTGAGTAGGGACTTAATGAGGCGAGTCTAGCAAAATACAGCGAGAAAGCTTGCTGGACTTTTCATCAAGAATCCCTTCAAAATGCTCGAGGCAACCCACACTTAGCCAAAAAGAAAACTATGCTCGTTTCAGATTTCCATGTCTGCAGGAATTTGCTTTTATAATAAGATTCAGTCCTATTGATCTAAACATGTTAAATAAAAGATTGTGGTCACAGCAATCCCACCCCATTATGGCTGAATGTGATCTTCTCTTTCCACTTTCTCACAAAATCTTTCTTTTTCGGGAAGATATCGGATTCCATACCGAACTCATTTACACCAAAGCAGAGTTTTAAATTTCAATGAAAATCCAAAACAGATGTCTACAACCCAATTTAGGGTGTAATCATGGAAAGATAAAGAATGCTGGGGAGTAAAATGTGTGGTCAACCACTAATGCCCAATTGAACCACATTAATAACATTGAATATTCAATTATGTGATTCTCTTCAATATTGCCTGGTAATTTATTTTAGGTGCTAATCACTTTGTGAGAAACTTATATTGCGTATCCTATTTGCTCCAGATTTTTCATTTATGCCCTCGAGTTTTAGAACCCTCCATCAGTGTGGATAATTTGTCTAAATAATATTGTCATCAATAATATTGTTTTATAGTGACTACCAATTTTAATGTGAAAAAGAGACTAACATAGCTATGTAGGAGTAGTCTTTCTGAAAACATGTTCTCTGTTAATAGAATCATAGAGGTTTTCCAGCATAGAAAAAGGCCCTTTGGCCCATCGTGTCCATGCCAGTCGTCAAGCACCTATCTGTTCTACTCCCATTTTTCAGCACTTAGCCCATAGTCTTATATGCTATGCCAATTTGAGTGCTCATCTAAACACCTTAAAGAGCTTGAAGAAATAAATAACTAACTCAAACAAAAATTAAAGAACTGTGGATGCTATAAATCAGAAACGAAAATTGAAATTGCTGGAAAAGCTCAGCAGGTGTGGCAGCATCTGTGGAGAGAAGTTACAGGTCAACATTTTGGTCGACCAACCCTTCCTCAGAACTCCTTCAATGACGAATGGTGCCAACTTTTGCATTGTTCTCTTCCGAAAAATGACCATTTGCTATGTGTAAACAACAAGTCATGGGGAGACATCTCAGGTGGTGGAGAAGGGCTTGTGTGGAGGAATGGGGACAGTTAAGGGTTGGTGTTCAGATCTGATGCCCTCATGTAAGTGAGAAGACATTCACACAGCAATACTTTAATTTCATTTACTTCCACTGGTTGCACGTTCATTTTCAGAGGCACTTAAAGGAATGTGGCATTCTCTTCAGTCTTGCTCGGGGATTTATTTCGGGTGCCCATTGCCCTGTGACAAACTTCTATTGCATATCCCATTTGCACCTGAGAACAGTTTTATTAAAACTCCAGAGAATGGTTCTTACAGAGGCTCAAAAGAGAATTCAGAAGCCAGTGTACTGAATTTGTGGGATGGCTAACACCATCCGAGGGCCAATGTTCAGATCTCAGGGCCTTCTGGTGACTGCTGTCAAGTGCTGGGTGACACTGTCATTTCTTGCCTTTCTGTGCTGCAAGGAACAACCAACTGTCCTGTCCAGCACTAGAGAGGGGGAACACCCACCTATAGCTCCTTCTCCTTTCTTATGTTTTAGTTTAATACCATCTTAGTCACTCCTCTTATGATGACCTTTTTTGGTTCAATGTTGATTTATCGTAATGCCCACTGTGAAGTGCATGGGTGCATTCTTTTAGATTGAAGTTGCAGTCTACAAACAGGTCATTTTGGTCCAAGGTTTAGGCAAGCTTAATAAATGCAATGTTATTTCTCAAGGCAATGGTTTTAATTAAAAAGGTTAACAGACCTGAACTAAAACTGAAATTGTTCCAAACACCACTTTGTCATTTACATTTGTAAACAAACGCTGGATAACTGCGAGGAAAGCTGCTCCGCGGAGACAACTAGCTGCTACAATAATTGTTAATAGATGGATGGCTGATGGAGCGCAGGAAAGAAAGTGGAGTTGCGACTGAGATGAGATCGGCCATGTCGTATTAAATGGCAAAGTAGGTTCGAGGGGCTGAAGTGCATACTTCTGCTCCGAGTTCTTATATATTTAGGACTCTGAACTGTTGGGCAACAAACAGCAATCACAGCTATGATCTTCAAACAGGTAGTGAGGCCAAATTATTAAAGTTAGTGATTTCCACTGTTTATTTTGGAGTTGTGCGGCCTGTTTACCGTAATAAAATTGAGACAGTAGTGCAGGGATGGATCAATACAGTGCAGTAAACAATCTGCCCAGTCAATCACCTGACACCCCATTTGCCCAGCAAATAAATAATCATTAACTTCATGTAATTAAGAACAAATTTTGCTCAAAGTTGACTATTATTAAAACTAAATTACCAGTTGGAATTTTACAGGGAGAATACACACAAAATATCTTAAACCAGCAAGCCATATGTATGAGTATTCCCACAGCCCCAACAGGAATGTGTAAATTAGGTGAGTTATGGGGGAATGGGTCTGGGTGGGATGCTCCAAGGGTCGATGTGGGCTTGTTGGGCCGAAGGGCCTGTTTCCACACTGTAGGGATTCTAGGAGTTCGCTTATTTCTGAGCTCCATGCCTAGTCACTCTGCACACATTGAGGAGTGGCCTTAAATATGTTTACAAAATCATGAGAGGCATGGATAGGGTGAACAGGCTGGATCTTTCTCGCAGGGCAGGGGAGTCCAAAACCAGAGGGCATAGGTTAAAAGTGAGAGGAGAAAGGACCCAACCAGCAACTTTTTCCAGAGGGTGGTGCGTTAATGAAATGAGCTGCCTGAGGAAGTGGTGGAGGCTGGTACAATTACAACATTTAAAAAGCATCTGGATGGCTACATGAAAAGGAAGGGTTTAGAGGGATATGGGCCAAATGCTGGCAAATGGGACTTGATTAATTTAGGATATCTGGTTGGCATGGATGAGTTGGACCGAAGGCACTGTTTCCATGTTGTACAATTCTGTGACTCTGAGACCAGAGAGAGGAATAACCATTTAACAAGTGTCGCATTGATTGCCCTATGGCCCATCCTACAACACACAAGCGACTCAAACAAGTCCAAAGAATGAGGCCCATCCTCTAGATTTTGACCATTTCTCACCATTGTAACTAGTTACCATTTCACACAAATTGAGAACCATGTTCACCTGATACTCACTTGTGTTCATTCCTATTTAATAAAAGCAATTATTAACAGCTGACTGCCAAAAACTGGCAATGCGTAACTGGCGTTGTAATGCCACTTCATTTTTAAAGGGAATATTTTATGTTGAAACTGTGAGGGCCTTTTTGCAGCAGTTGAACTTTCTAACCCTTGTCTTTCAACATCATGGACCATTCCACCCAAGGTGGCAGGTAAAAGTGGCAAGTAAAACACATCCATCCCAGGGCAAGCCAAACAGAGACACGCATGAGAATTCCTAGAAGCGTGGCATTCCAACCGGAACTCCATCAACAAACACATCGGCTCCAAATCAATCTACCATCCCCTGAGAAAAAACAGGGTCCAAAAAGGAAATGATATCACCAACACAGGAAATGACATCACCAATCCATGGAAATCTTACCACATAAATAGAAAGCGGGACATAACACCAGTGCTTTGTCGGAGGCTCACTGATGATGTTACCTTGAATGGTGACAAAACATCTGGGGACAAACCTTACAGCTCAGTGAACCAGCTCACATCTCGAACACAATAAAGACCCACTCTCTTATGGACTGAGAGGACGAGAGTGCAGTCTTGGAGGTGAAAGGAGGACGTCGGGTTGGCTGTGCACCCTTGCGACCAGTGGATCTTAATGCTGGCTTCGGCCTAACGCTGGTTCAGGGGAGCAGCCAACCTGCAACGATGGCTGCGGCAAGTGCTCGTGCCCCAGGTCAGGGGGTCCGGAATACCATCCGTGTTTCCGTAAAGAAGGTGGATGAAGGTGCACCTGTGGACCGCACCTTCTTCGTGAAGAGGGTCCTGTTGGACTGTTGTGGGTTCGCTGCTGCGGACATTTACTGCCTGCAGGATTTCCCCGGAGGAGGTTTTTACGATGTGACCTTCCGGAGTGCCAAGCTTTGCGAGCGCTTCCTGGAGGTTTTCAAGGAGAAAGGAGGTGAGGGCCCCCTCTCTGTATTGACCGCTGTCCCACTGTTTGTGATGCCAGCACAGGGGAGCCGTATGGTGACTGTACACATGTACAACCCACATGTGCCAGCAGTTGATGTCCTGACCTTCCTCGGAAGGTATGTGAAGGTGGAAGGGGACCTAACTGACATCGTGGACCCCTTTGGCATCTGGACGAGTAAGAGGCAGGTCAAGGTGACGCTGAGGATGGGCGCAGACGGGAATGTCGCACACCCACCGTCCAGCTTCGCGATCGGCGGGAGCAGGGGCTACCTGACCTATGCAGGGCAACCTAAAGTCTGCCATGCCTGTGGTAGGTCAGGTCACGTGGCGGCCGACTGCAAAGCCACCATCTGCAGGAACTGCAGGGAGGATGGACACCTTGCAAAGGATTGCCCACGAGAGAGAAGCTGCAACCTTTGCGGGGAAGCGGGCCACTTCTATAGGGCATGCCCGCGGCGGGGTACCACCTACGCCCAGGTCGCCGGCAGGGGAAATGCGGGGCCAGCCCCCCCGGAGGAGAGGAAGGCACCAGGGCCCAGCAAGGACCCCACTAATGTGCAGGAGGGCCCAGCCCTGCAGGATGGGCCCGAGGCCAGCAAAGCACCCCTGCAGGCTCCGATCCCCCCCGACAACCCGGAGCCAATGGAGGCGGCGACAGGCGACCCAAGGGAGTGGACTACAGTCCGGAAAGCGAGGAGGAAGGTGCGTCGACGGGCCCAGGAACCGCAACAATCAGGAGGGAAGAGGCAGCTACAGGGGGGCTATAAGAGCTCCTCTGACGAGGAAGATTCAGAGAGGGCCCACCCGAAGCAGAAGTTAAAGGTCTCGAGGGGGAAGGAAAGCAGCACCCCGCTTCCAGGTGACGGGAGGCGTCCTGAGGCTCACTCCAACACCCAGTCAAGTGCCGCTGGAGCACTGGAGGGCCCCCCGGAACTTCCAGGCGGGAAGGAAGAAACAGCACGTCCCCAGCCTGATCCGGAGCCGGACCCTCCTGCCTCCGCACCCCTGGCGGGGGGTTGCCACCCGGAAGGCAGCACAGACGGTTTCCTGAGCCCAGAGAGCGTCCAGCAGTTAGCCCGGGCAATGGGCATGAAGGGACAGATGGAGGGGCTGGACCTTGGACTTGGGGAGGGTACTGCGGTCACTGCCCACAATGGGGGTACGAATTGCGAGCATTAATGTGCGCAGCGTCAAGTCAACCGCGAGATGTGTGTCCACGTTGGCCTACCTGACCACCATCAAGGCGGACCTCCTGTTTCTGCAGGAGTGCGGGATACCGCACCTCGGCAGGTACGGGAAATGGTCCGGCGCCTGGACCTGTGGGCCTTCGATCTGGTCGGGGGGTAACGACTGTCGCTCCTCGGGCCTGGCTATTCTGCTGCGGGGGCACAACTTCACCATCTCTCAAGTTCAGGAGGTGGTGGGGGGCGCCTCCTAGTGGCTGACATCACCTACAGGAATGCTCCCCTGAGGCTGATAAACGTGTACGCCCCAGCGGTACGGAGTGAGCGGTTGGACGTCCTGCAGCGGCTTCCACCCCTGCTGGCTACGTCCAGGCCGGTCATCCTAGGCGGAGACTTCAACTGCATCATTGATGCAGATGGAAGATCCGGCGTGAGGACAGCGGGTGGGGGGATTCAACTGGACGTCACGTCCAGATTCCTGATGGGCACGGCGAAGGACGCCAAGCTGCTCGACGTCTTCAGCACCCCTGCAGACGGAGCGCAGCAGAGGTACACCTGGTCGCGGCCAGACGGGTCTATCCGCTCAAGGATAGACTTCCTGTTTGTGTCACGGACGTTCTCGGTCAGATCCACCGGTGTCGAGCCGGTGTTCTTCTCTGACCACTGCCTCCTGTTGGCCGACTGTCACTTACAGGACGACCAGCCGGCCGGCAAGGGGACGTGGAAGCTCAACACGACTCTGTTGACCCCAGAGAACGTCGAGGAGCTTAAGAGGGAGTACACCGGTTGGAGAACCGTGAAACCCCTCTTTGAGTCTCCAGGCGACTGGTGGGAGACGGTGAAGGAGAACATCAAGAGGTTCTTTGTCCTCAAGGGTGTTCAGAAGGCAAGAGAGAGGCGGGGAAAGCTGTCGCGACTCCAGAAAAGGGTGCAGAACCTGCTCCTTCTGCAGTTGATGGGGGTCGATGTCACGGAGGACCTCCGCGAGGTGAGGGGCCAGCAAGCCTCGCTCTTCGCCGCGGAGGCCTCCAGGATAATCTTCCGGTCCAGGGTCCGCTCCGTGGAGCAGGACGAGACGTGCTCGCGTTTCTTCTTTCAGAAGGTGCACAAAGAGAGCTCTGTGCTTAGCCGGCTGAAGGAGGACGACGGCTCGGTGACGTCGTCTCGGCCCGACGTTTTGAGGATCAGCAGATCCTTCTATGCCGGACTGTACGACACGAAGCCCACGGACAGCACGGCCTCCGAGTCGTTCCTGTCGTCTATCACGGAGGTCTTAGACGACGGCACGAGGGAGTGGCTGGACCGGCCGATATCCCTGGACGAGCTGGCCAGAGCCCTCAAGTCCTTGCAGAGGAATAGGACTCCCGGAAGTGATGGCTTACCGGCCGAGCTGTATTCTGCTCTGTGGGGCCTGGTCGGCCAGGACCTGCTGGAGGTGTACGATAGTGCGCTTCGGGCAGGGGAAATGTGCAAGTCCATGAGGAAGGGCATCATCACCCTCATTTACAAGAGGAAGGGGGAGAGGGAAGAAATTAAGAATTGGCGTCCCATTTCACTTTTGAACGTGGACTACAAAATCCTGGCCAAGGTCATTGCCAACCGGGTCAGGTCTGTCCTGGAGTCAGTGATTCACCCTGACCAAACCTGTGCTGTGCGGGGCAGGAAGATCGCTGAGAGCCTCGCGCTCATCAGGGATACGATCGCCTACGTACAGGACAGGCGGGTGGACACCTGCCTCGTCAGCCTGGACCAGGAGAAGGCCTTCGACAGGGTCTCTCTTGCTTACATGAGGGACGTCCTCTCCAAATTGGGGTTCGGGGAGGGCATCCGCAATTGGATCCGGCTGCTCTACGCCAACATCGTTAGCGCAGTCTCGATCAACGGGTGGGAATCAGACAGTTTTCCTGTTAGATCTGGAGTCAGGCAGGGCTGCCCGCTCTCTCCTGCCTTGTTCGTGTGCTGTGTGGAGCCCTTCGCCGCCTCCATCAGGAAGGACGTCAGCCTGAGGGGCGTGACTATCCCAGGCAGCGGAGGCCTTCAGGTCAAGACCTCCCTGTACATGGATGATGTCGCCGTCTTCTGCACCGATCGTCGGTCGGTGAGTAGGCTGTTGGACATCTGCGGCCAGTTTGAACTGGCCTCGGGTGCCAAAGTCAATAGGGGTAAGAGCGAGGTCATGTTCTTCGGGAACTGGGACGACCGCTCCTTCATCCCCTTCACCGTCAGGACAGACTACCTGAAGGTGCTGGGTGTTTGGTTTGGTGGAGCTGGGGCATGCACTAAGACTTGGGAGGAGCGTATCTCCAAATTTAAGCAGAAGCTGGGCAGGTGGACGCTCCGGTCCCTCTCCATCGCGGGTAAGAACCTGGTTGTCAGGTGCGAGGGGCTTTCGGTACTGTTGTATGTGGCGCAGGCCTGGCCTATTACCTGGACCTGCGCCGCTGCGGTCACCCGGGCCATCTTCCACTTCATTTGGGGGTCGAGGATGGACCGGGTCCGCAGAGATACCATGTACAAAGACCTGGGAAATGGGGGAAAGGGCGTACCGAACGCCACCCTCGCCCTGACGGCTACCTTTGTGTGTGGCTGCATCAAGCTGTGCGTAGATCCTCAGTACGCAAACACCAAGTGTCACTACTTACTGAGGTTCTACCTGCCCCGGGTGTTGCGAAGGATGGGCCTGGCCTCGTTGCTGCGGAACGCTCTGAGTAGTTGGACCGTTCCGTACCACCTGTCCTTCGTGGAGAAATTTTTGAAAGGAAACACCTTTGACCACAAGGCCGTCAGGCAGTGGTCAGCACGTAGTATCCTCGGGACCCTTCGGGAAAAGGAGAGGGTGGATCCCGTCGTGTGGTTCCCCACGCAGACTGCCAAAGTCGTTTGGCAGAATGCCTCATCGCCAGAACTTTCAAACAAGCACAAGGACATTGCTTGGCTGGCGGTGAGAGGGGCTCTGCCAGTGAGATCCTTTATGCATGCCCGGAATCTCTGCACCACCGCACGCTGCCCTCGAGGTGGCTGCGGGGGGGACGAGACTGTCGATCACCTCCTACTGGAGTGTGCCTATGCGCAGGAGGTCTGGAGGGGGATGCAGTGGTATTTGTCGAGGTTCGTCCCGAGCAGCTCCGTGACGCGGGACTCCGTGCTCTACGGGCTGTTTCCGGGGACGCACACCGAGACCAACATCAACTGCGCCTGGAGGACCATCAATGCGGTGAAAGACGCTCTTTGGTCTGCCCGCAACTTGCTGGTCTGCCAGCTGAAAGAACTGACCCCGACCGAGTGTTGCAGACTGGCGCACTCCAAGGTCCAGGGCTACGTGCTGAGGGACGCGCTAAAGCTTGGGGCAGCCGCCGCCAAGGCGCGGTGGAGAAAGACCACCGTATGAGCCCCCTCGTCCAGAAAAGGGAAAAGAATCCTATCTGGTAACTGGGCCCAGCTGGCGCCTTCCCCAACTGGGACTGTGCGGGGTGACGACTGCCGGGGCGGTTTCTTTGCTTTGTTTCTTTTTTCTCTGTTTTGTTTTTTTTTCCCTTTAGTTGGTGTACGTACCCCCGGGTAACCCGGAGTGGCTTGCATGACTGGGTAGGTGTATAAATGTTTTATTTTTTGTACATTCTGTGAATAAAGTATATTTTTTCAAATAAAAAAAAAGGTGATGAAACATCTGGGGACAAACCTTACAGCTCAGTGAACCAGCTCACATCTCAAACACAATAAAAACCCACTCTCTTATGGACTGAGAGGACGAGAGTGCTGTCTTGGAGGTGGAAGGAGGACGTCGGGTTGGCTGTGCACCCTTGCGACCAGTGGATCTTAATGCTGGCTTCGGCCTAACGCTGGTTCAGGGGAGCAGCCAACCTGCAACGATGGCTGCGGCAAGTGCTCGTGCCCCAGGTCAGGGGGTCCGGAACACCATCCGTGTTTCTGTAAAGAAGGTGGATGAAGGTGCACCTGTGGACCGCACCTTCTTCGTGAAGAGGGTCCTGTTGGAATGTTGCGGGTTCGCTGCTGCGGACATTTACTGCCTGCAGGATTTCCCTGGAGGAGGTTTTTACGACGTGACCTTCAGGAGTGCCAAGCTTTGCGAGCGCTTCCTGGAGGTTTTCAAGGAGAAAGGAGGTGAGGGCCCCCTCTCTGTATTGACCGCTGCCCCACTGTTTGTGATGCCAGCGCAGAGGAGCCGTATGGTGACTGTACACATGTACAACCCGCATGTGCCAGCAGTTGATGTCCTGACCTTCCTCGGAAGGTATGTGAAGGTGGAAGGGGACCTAACTGACATCGTGGACCCCTTTGGCATCTGGACGAGTAAGAGGCAGGTCAAGGTGACGCTGAGGATGAGCGCAGACGGGAATGTCGTACACCCACCGTCCAGCTTCGCGATCGGCGGGAGCAGGGGCTACCTGACCCATGCAGGGCAACCTAAAATCTGTCATGCCTGTGGTAGGTCAGGTCACATGGCGGCCGACTGCAAAGTCACCATCTGCAGGGAGGAGGGACACCTTGCAAAGGATTGCCCACGAGAGAGAAGCTGCAACCTTTGCGGGGAAGCGGGCCACTTCTATAGGGCATGCCCGCGGCGGGGTACCACCTACGCCCAGGTCGCCGGCAGGGGAAATGCGGGGCCAGCCCCCCCGGAGGAGAGGAAGGCACCAGGGCCCAGCAAGGACCCCACTAATGTGCAGGAGGGTCAGGCCGTGCAGGAGGGCCCAGCCCTGCAGGATGGGCCCGAGGCCAGCAAAGCACCCCTGCAGGCTCCGATCCCCACCGACAACCCGGAGCCAATGGAGGCGGCGGCAGGCAACCCAGGGGAGTGGACTACAGTCCGGAAAGCGAGGAGGAAGGTGCGTCGACGGGCCCAGGAACCGCAACAATCAGGAGGGAAGAGGCAGCTACAGGGGGGCTATAAGAGCTCCTCTGACGAGGAGGATTCGGAGAGGGCCCACCCGAAGCAGAAGTTAAAGGTCTCGAGGGGGAAGGAAAGCAGCACCCCGCTTCCAGGTGACGGGAGGCGTCCTGAGGCTCACTCCGACACCCAGTCAAGTGCCGCTGGAGCACTGGAGGGCCCCCCGGAACTTCCAGACGGGAAGGAGGAAACAGCACGTCCCCAGCCTGATCCGGAGCCGGACCCTCCTGCCTCCGCACCCCTGGCGGGGGGTTGCCACCCGGAAGGCAGCACAGACGGTTTCCTGAGCCCAGAGAGCGTCCAGCAGTTAGCCTGGGCAATGGGCATGAAGGGACAGATGGAGGGGCTGGACCTTGGACCTGGGGAGGGTACTGCGGTCACTGCCCACAATGGGGGTACGAGTTGCGAGCATTAATGTGCGCAGCGTCAAGTCAACCGCGAGATGTGTGTCCACGTTGGCCGACCTGACCACCATCAAGGCGGACCTCCTGTTTCTGCAGGAGTGCGGGATACCGCACCTCGGCAGGTACGGGAAATGGTCCGGCGCCTGGACCTGTGGGCCTTCGATCTGGTCGGGGGGTAACGACTGTCGCTCCTCGGGCCTGGCTATTCTGCTGCGGGGGCACAACTTCACCATCTCTCAAGTTCAGGAGGTGGTGGGGGGGCGCCTCCTAGTGGTTGACATCACCTACAGGAATGCTCCCCTGAGGCTGATCAACGTGTACGCCCCAGCGGTACGGAGTGAGCGGTTGGCCGTCCTGCAGCGGCTTCCACCCCTGCTGGCTACGTCCAGGCCGGTCATCCTAGGCGGAGACTTCAACTGCATCATTGATGCAGATGGAAGATCCGGCGTGAGGACAGCGGGTGGAGGGATTCAACTGGACGTCACGTCCCGATTCCTGATGGGCACGGCGAAGGACGCCAAGCTGCTCGACGTCTTCAGCACCCCTGCAGACGGAGCGCAGCAGAGGTACACCTGGTCGCGGCCAGACGGGTCTATCCGCTCAAGGATAGACTTCCTGTTTGTGTCACGGACGTTCTCGGTCAGATCCACCGGTGTCGAGCCGGTGTTCTTCTCTGACCACTGCCTCCTGTTGGCCGACTGTCACTTACAGGACGACCAGCCGGCCGGCAAGGGGACGTGGAAGCTCAACACGACTCTGTTGACCCCAGAGAACGTCGAGGAGCTTAAGAGGGAGTACACCGGTTGGAGAACCGTGAAACCCCTCTTTGAGTCTCCAGGCGACTGGTGGGAGACGGTGAAGGAGAACATCAAGAGGTTCTTTGTCCTCAAGGGTGTTCAGAAGGCAAGAGAGAGGCGGGGAAAGCTGTCGCGACTCCAGAAAAGGGTGCAGAACCTGCTCCTTCTGCAGTTGATGGGGGTCGATGTCACGGAGGACCTCCGCGAGGTGAGGGGCCAGCAAGCCTCGCTCTTCGCCGCGGAGGCCTCCAGGATAATCTTCCGGTCCAGGGTCCGCTCTGTGGAGCAGGACGAGACGTGCTCGCGTTTCTTCTTTCAGAAGGTGCACAAAGAGAGCTCTGTGCTTAGCCGGCTGAAGGAGGACGATGGCTCGGTGACGTCGTCTCGGCCCGACGTTTTGAGGATCAGCAGATCCTTCTATGCCGGACTGTACGACACGAAGCCCACGGACAGCACGGCCTCCGAGTCGTTCCTGTCGTCTATCACGGAGGTCTTAGATGACGGCACGAGGGAGTGGCTGGACCGGCCGATATCCCTGGACGAGCTGG
Organism: Stegostoma tigrinum; assembly: GCF_030684315.1. Taxonomy (NCBI): domain Eukaryota; kingdom Metazoa; phylum Chordata; class Chondrichthyes; order Orectolobiformes; family Stegostomatidae; genus Stegostoma; species Stegostoma tigrinum. The sequence continues at coordinate 20,551,502 of NC_081375.1, forward strand.
CCAGAGCCATCAAGTCCTTGGAGAGGAATAGGACTCCCGGAAGCGACGGCTTACCGGTCGAGCTGTATTCCGCTCTGTGGGGCCTGGTTGGCCAGGACCTGCTGGAGGTGTACGATAGTGCGCTTCGGGCAGGGGAAATGTGCAAGTCCATGAGGAAGGGCATCATCACCCTCATTTACAAGAGGAAGGGGGAGAGGGAAGAAATTAAGAATTGGCGTCCCATTTCACTTTTGAACGTGGACTACAAAATCCTGGCCAAGGTCATAGCGAACCAGGTCAGGTCTGTCCTGGAGTCAGTGATTCACCCTGACCAAACCTGTGCTGTGCTGGGCAGGAAGATCACTGAGAGCCTCGCGCTCATCAGGGATACGATCGTCTTCGTACAGGACAGGCGGGTGGACACCTGCCTCGTCAGCCTGGACCAGGAGAAGGCCTTCGACAGGGTCTCTCATGCTTACATGAGGGACGTCCTCTCCAAATTGGGGTTCGGGGAGGGCATCCGCAATTGGATCCGGCTGCTCTACACCAACATCGTTAGCGCAGTCTCGATCAACGGGTGGGAATCAGACAGTTTTCCTTTCAGATCTGGAGTCAGGCAGGGCTGCCCGCTCTCTCCTGCCTTGTTTGTGTGCTGTGTGGAGCCCTTCGCCGCATCCATCAGGAAGGACGTGAGCCTGAAGGCCGTGACTATCCCAGGCAGCGGAGGCCTTCAGGTCAAGACCTCCCTGTACATGGACGATGTTGCCGTCTTCTGCACCGATCGTCGGTCGGTGAGTAGACTATTGGACATCTGCAGCCAGTTTGAACTGGCCTCGGGTGCCAAAGTCAATAGGGGTAAGAGCGAGGCCATGTTCTTCGCGAACTGGGACGACCGCTCCTTCATCCCCTTCACCGTCAGGACAGACTACCTGAAGGTGCTGGGTGTTGTTTGGTGGAGCTGGGGCGTGCACTAAGACTTGGGAGGAGCGTATCACCAAATTTAAGCAGAAGCTGGGCAGGTGGACGCTCCGGTCTGTCTCCATTGCGGGTAAGAACCTGGTTGTCAGGTGCGAGGGGCTTTCGGTACTGTTGTATGTGGCGCAGGCCTGGCCTATTCCCTGGACCTGCGCCGCTGCGGTCACCCGGGCCATCTTCCACTTCATTTGGGGGTCGAGGATGGACCCAGTCCGCAGGGACACCAGGTACAAAGACCCGGAAAATGGGGGAAAGGGCGTACCGAACGCCACCCTCGCCCTGACGGCTACCTTTGTGTGCGGCTGCATCAAGCTGTGCGTAGATCCTCAGTATGCAAACACCAAGTGTCACTACTTACTGAGGTTCTACCTGTCCCCGGTGTCGCAAAGGATGGGCCTGGCCTCGTTGCCGCGGAACGCTCCGAGTAGTTGGACCGTTCCGTACCACCTGTCCTTCGTGGAGAAATTTTTGAAAGGAAACACCTTTGACCACAAGGCCGTCAGGCAGTGGTCAGCACGTAGTATCCTCGAGACCCTTCGTGAAAAGGAGAGGGTGGATCCCGTCGTGTGGTTCCCCACGCAGACTGCCAAAGTCATTTGGCAGAATGCCTCATCGCCAGAACTTTCAAAACAAGCACAAGGACATTGCTTGGCTGGTGGTGAGAGGGGCTCTGCCAGTGAGATCCTTTATGCATGCCCAGAATCTCTGCGCCACCGCGCACTGCCCTCGAGGTGGCTGTGGGAGGGGGAACGAGACTGTCGATCACCTCCTTCTGGAGTGTGCCTCTGTGCAGGAGGTCTGGAGGGGGATACAGTGGTATTTGTTGAGGTTCGTCCTGAGCAGCTCCGTGATGTGGGACTCCATGCTCTACGGGCTGTTTCCCGGGACGCACACTGAGACCAACATCAACTGCGCCTGGAGGACCATCAACGCGGTGAAAGACGCTCTTTGGTCTGCCCGCAACTTGCTGGTCTGCCAGCTGAAAGAACTGACCCCGACCGAGTGTTGCAGACTGGCGCACTCCAAGCTCAGGACTACGTGCTGAGGGAGGCGCTAAAGCTTGGGGCAGCCGCCGCCAGGGCGCGGTGGGGAAAGACCACCGTATGAAACCCCTCATCCAGAATAGGAAAAAAGACCATATCTGGTAACTGGGCCCAGCTGGCGCCTTCCCCAACTGGTCAGCCAACTGGGACTGTGCTGGGTGACGACTGCTGGGGTGTTTTCTTTTCTTTGATTTTCTTTTCTTCTTTGTTTTTTTTTCCTTTTAGTTGGTGTATCTACCCCCTGGGTTACCCGGAGCGGCTTGCATGACTGGGTAGGTATGTAAATATGTTTTATTTTTTGCACATCTTATGAATAAAGTATATTTTTTCAAATAAAAAAAAGTGATAAACGTCTGAAAACGAACCTTCCAGCTCAGCGAGCAAACTCACATCCAGAACCTCAACCTGAGCTACAAATCTTCTCAAAACTCGCTAGCTATAAAAATATTAGTTTCCTCAATCAGAGGTATCACTTCTGAAGAAGGGTCTCGACCCAAATTGTCAGCTTTCCTGCTCCTCTGATGCTGCTTGGCCTGCTATGTTCATCTAACTTTCCACCTTGTTATCTCAGATTCTCTAGCATCAGCAGTTCCTACGATTTCTGTAACAAAAATTTGTTCTATATGGCTTCTTAATTGATGCAAGTTTAGACAAAAATAAATTGTTACAATTAGATACCTTAATGAGAGAATTAACGTGTAAGATGACGGATGTTCAAGGTTGTCTCAGCAATATTTCTGATCCTATTTTTTTAAAAATGATCCTTACATGAGCCAAACTTCCAATGAGTTTCAGCTTTTAAAATTACACAACATCCTCTCTATTTTCTTACCTGCCAGCAAATGGTGTTTAATCATGTGCCTAAATGCTGAAAGTCCAATATGTACAAGGTCACTATGTTTTCTGGGAAAACTTCTTCCGCTATCACTTTTCCAAATTCCCCCACCTCCCCCTTCCTGCTTTGCTATTCTATAAACACCTGGTCAACATAAACTGCTTCAATCACAAGCTTGTCTTTTTCTTTTGGCCTGTGTTAGAAATAAAAATCTGCAAAGAAATATAAATTTCACCAAATTTCTTAGTTTAAAATGACACAAATATGAACTTCTTCGGAAAATGATATCCCTCTTGAAAGCAAATCAATACCGAAACAGTAAAATATTATCAAGGATTGTCATCAATCAGCAAAAGTCCGATAAATATCTGTGTGCTAAAAGGCATTCGTGCTGGCAATTTTTAAAAAAAATTAGCTCCTTATTTGTTTGGCAGGTAAAGGTTATGTTGGCATTGATTGTGAGAACATTGGGAATCATCCATGCCAAACAGCTTATTTTCATGGTAGGGAAGATCTCTTTCTATAATCAATATGTAAATGAGTGTTCTGCTTTTAGCTCCATTTCTTCAACTTTTAACAGCTATGTTTTTAAACCAAACAGCTTTCTTGGCCTTTTTTAAACTGTCTTGCTCCATCGCTCAGTACCATTCTCTCATCCCCAACTGTGAATCAGCTGTTTCCTCCCTTCACATTGACTACGTCTAACACAATCTCCTTCAGTAAATCCGAAATCTGTGACTACTGTAAAATACATCATTGTGCATTTCAGGTTTTTTTCTCCTCTTGTCTCTCTGGTTATGACTTCGTTGAGAGAATAAATGTATTTTATCTGTGAATCACTGCATTGTCCAAAGTGTAATCTTTCAGGTGCATTGTTGATATGAAGCCCCATGTGTCTCTTTGCTGAATGCAAAAGATCTGATTGCACTATCTTGAAGAAGAGCAGGGGAGCTAATCTAAGTATTGTGGCCGTTAGTAATCAATCATTCAGTCAACATCGCAGAAAAAAAACAAGATAAATAAAAGTCAATAGCACATGACTGTGGGAGTTTACGGAGTGCAAATTTGCTACCATGATTTCTAGGCTCAAACTCTTGGCATCAGTGTGGTCTCGAACTCCCAGGCTCGGGGTGAAACCCAGTGTGGTCTGGATTGGGAGGGCTGGTATTCTGAACTCTTATTTCTCTAATTTATTACTGGACTTTTCTTTATTTTTCTAATTTTTTTCCCCAAAGAATTTGTATTTTAGAATCAGTGCAATTTGTACTTAAAAATCTCACATGAGTATATGTGACAATAAAGCTAATTCTAATACTAATGACAAAAGTATTTCACTGACTACAGCACTGAGAGTCGGTCATGAAAAGCAATATGTCAATGCAAGCCTCTCTTGCATTCGCTAGGTTTTCATTATCCAGGAGACCAATCAAGGAAAACCAGGCCCACTGTCAGAGTCTGTGGTCTGGCTTGTGAATCTTTACCTTAACCTGCCACATTATGTGGCACAAATAATAAATGAATTGGTTGCAAATTCCTATTTGATGTATTTTGCAACAAAAATAATAAGCTTCTAAAGGGGTCACCCATTACCTACAAGACTGTTTCCCCTAGGCTTAGAGATGGGGTAACATGAGACATCAGACTATGTTATCACAGAATTTCAGACATTGCCAGAACTGGGGGAAAAAAAAGTTTTGCTCTTTATTATATAGTAGGAATTGCAGATGCTGAAGAATCTGAGATAACAAAGTGTAGAGCTGGATGCAGAGCAGGCCAAGCAGCATCAGGAGGAGGAGGAAGGCTGACGTTTCTGGCCTAGACACTTCTTCAAAAATGTAAAGGAATTTAATATAATATACATATATTATATATGAAGGAATTCTGACAGGCAGAGCATTCATGTGAATTCAGAATAATTTGATGGAATAGATGGAGTCACTGAAAGTGTCTAGACAATGAGTTGAAAATGGGATAAAATTACACCCATGACTCCCACAGTCATGTGTTATTGACTTTTATTTATCATCTTTTTCTGTGATGTTGACTGAATGATTACTATCGGCCACAACACTTAGATGAGCTCCCGTGCTCCTCTTCAAGATAGTGCAATCAGATCTTTTGCATTTCTGAAGAAGGTTCTAGGCCCGAAACGTTAGCCTTCCTGCTCCTCTGATGCTGCTTGGCCTGCTGTGTTCATCCAGCTCTACACTGTGTTATCTCCTTTGCCCTTTATGCCTGGCACCCAGGATAGATTAAAAAGACTGATACTGCTTCCAAATGCTGACTAATTTGCTTACAAAAGCTCGGAGCTGGACTGCACGTGTGAGATGCACTTTTCAACTGCACGTGTATCCAACATTCAGCCTCATTTATTTCAGCACAGAAATAGAACTAAATGGGATCAAATTACACCCTTGGAATCAGTTAAATGTGACTGCTGAAGGAGCACATTTCGATTTTCTCGATAGACCCGCGGATGTGAGCCCATCCCTCCCACTCACCCACCCCTAAAATACCCCATGTTGATAAGTCAGACGGTAGTCCTATCATTGATAAAAATGTGGTATCATCACTTGAATTGGAGAGTGTAAAACTGCAGGATGATTTTACATCAGCTGTTTTCAGTATAAATGTGGCAATGGAAATAATATTCTTGGTTTTAAATTTTTTTGAAGTTTTATGGACTTCTGCAACCATTTTTTCCCCTAAGCTTTTGAACGTGAAATTGAACTATTCTAATCTCTCCCCGGAGCTCTTTCTACCTTTTCCTTTAAAGCACACAAGTAGCTTTTTGTCTGATAAATACTGCACATGGTGCCCGAAATGTGGTTTGAACAGAACACTGCATCTGGACCCCTTCTATCTTGTTTGCAACTTTTCTCAACATATTGAGCAACATCCTATTTACTTTTTGCATTGATACCACATTACTGGCAATGATTGGATTGCTGTCTGACATATTGACATGGGTTTTGTTTAGGGGAGGACGAGTGGGTTGGGACGGTCACAGGCCTACAGGCCTTTCGAGGAAATTACACTCCTTGCAGCAGTTACATCTCACTGACTCAAGGGCGTAATTTTATCCCATTCTCAACTCATTGTCTTGATGCTTTCTGTGACTCCATCTGTTCCATCAAATTGATCTGAATTCACATGAATGCTCTGCCTGTCAGAGTTCCTTTATATTAAAGAAACAACATGTTTTGAGATTTTCACTGCATAAGCTATAAGCAATAACAGTACAAAGGCCAGGATTTTATTTTTCTGCCACCTCTTGATTTCTTTAATTTGTTTTGTACTTTGTTTCTGCCTTTCTTCAATTCTCCCCCTCCTTCAAAAACGACAACTTTCATTTGTTCCAAGGCTTTAACATTGCAAAACATTTCAAGATATTCCATGGAGACAGCAGAACAGAATTGACAGCAAGCCATATAAGGTAATATTAGGAAGATGACCAAAGGCTTGTTCAAAGAGAGACGTTTTAAGTACAGTCAGTCCTGCTATAACACTTGCTCTGACAATGCAAATTGGAAAATAGGGGGAAACTATTTCTGAAGTGTGAACTTGTGTTGGCTACAACGCAATTCCATAGGTGCCCAGCGGAGTATGCATTGACATCACATGGTTGTTTCACAGGCTTTGACCCGAGAATGTTTAATGTTAGCGCTGTAAGAGTCTCTGCGCTGGCATCATAGAACATAGAACATAGAACAGTACAGCACAGAACAGGCCCTTCAGCCGACAATGTTGTGCCAACCATTGATCCTCATGTATGCACCTCAAATTTCTGTGACCATATGCATGTCCAGCAGTCTCTTAAATGACCCCAATGACTTTGCTTCCACAACTGCTGCTGGCAACGCATTCCATGTGATCATTTCGCAAACTTTGTCGAGAAACCTTTTCTGTGAGAGATACTCTACTCCATGACTGGCATTTTTTTCGCAAATTCTGCCATGTTACCCACAAAATTGCGAGGTGATGATGATGATGATCCTCGGGCCCTGCGGTAATAACACAGGTACCTCAAAACCTCCTCCCCCATCAAGTCATCCTGACCTTTTTTTCCCAAGGTAAGATGTTAAGTTTACTTTTATTATTAAATATGAATTAAACATTTATTTAAACTGTGCAATTCTTTATGGTAGGCTTCCAAGTGATTTTTGAGCAATTTAGAGTGATATTTTTTGGTGCTCTGCCCCTAACTCTGCTTTTCCACAGGCCCCATTATTTTCGTAGCATGATTTCCTACATGGCAAAGTTGAGCACAAATGTAACTACTGTGTTACAGCGGAACTGACTGTAGTAGCCTAAAGAAGGTGATAGTGTTGGAAAACAAGGAGATGGTGGGAGTGAATTCCAGAATCTTCTACCTTAACAAATAGATGACACCAATATGAGGGCACAAAAAGCGGTGGTTCGGGGACATTGTCACAAGAGGTCTGCATTGAAGAAATGTAGGAACAAATACCTCTTGAAAGTAGCAAACTTGGGGAATAGCCAGGATTTTGGAGGGAGGAGCTGAACACAACAGTGGTCCTTTTAAAAACGGAGGTGATGATATGGCAGAAAACCAGTGCAGCGTCAGCCAACCCAGGAAAGAATCCTAGGGGAGCAGGAATCAGAGAGCAGATGGCAAAGTTCTGTGTGAGCTGCAATATGTGAAGATGGGAGGAAAAGCCCAATCACATGACCAGTGGAACCTGGAGCTAAAATTGTGGATGAGTATTTCAATGGGTAGATGGTGTGAGGCAGAGGGGGCAATGGTGGAATGGAAGCAGGGGATATTTGTGCTGGATTTGCATTCAGGAGCTCCATTAAGGCCACTAAGGTTTCAAACAGGCTGTTCGGCCTGAGGCAGTAGTTGCCAAGGAGGATAGAATCTATGGCATGGGACCAAAAATATTGACTATGGTCTGCCCATTCCTCATTTCTAAAATGGAAACTGGGTGTTTTGACAATCAGTTTGAGAACACGAGGGTGGGGTATGAAGTGAGGGGGACAAGAGCTTAGAGGTGTTGTGGTGAAACAAGCATTTGAAACATGGTGTTGTGTCCTTGGATGGTACCATGGAGACAGATGTGGATGAGAAATGGAGATGGAAAGATGTGAGATGAAAGTAGAGAAGCCAGTGCGTGAGATTCCTTGACTAAAAAGAGGATTGGAGGAGGATGCATGCAAAACTGCAACAGTTTCTGTGCGAGTTTATGTAGCATTTTGTTGCCGGCAGTGCATTCAATTTAAGGCAAGTGCAGAATGTGTGAACCAAACATGCGGCAGCATATTGCCTAAACCAATCAGAGTGAAGTGTCCTCAATGAATAGCAGAGTAGCTGGACTAGGAAGTGCAATTTAATATCGTCTATTCGAAGTCATGTCATGTACAGAAAGCAAAAAGAATTTTTTTTCTTCTATTTATTTGTGCGATGCAGGCGTCACTGCCTGGGCCAGCATTCCTTGCCCATCCCTTGTTGCCCTTGAGAAGGTGGTGGTGAGCTGCCTTCTTGAATAGCTGCAGCCCACCTGCTCTGGGTTGACCCACAATTCCCTTAGGGAGGGAATTCCAGGATTTTGACCTAGTGAAGGTGAAGGAACTGCAATATACTTCCAACTCATTTGGTGGGGAACTTGGAGCTGATGGTGTTCCCAAATGTCTGCTGCCTTTGTCCTTCTGGATGGAAGTAGTCATGGGTTTGGAAGGTGCTGTCTGAGGATCTTTGGTGAATTTCTGCAGTGCATCTTGTAGATAGTAGACACGGCTGCTACTCAGCGTCAGTGGTGGAGGGTGTGGATGCTTGTGGATGTAGTGCCAATCAAGTGGGCTGCTTTGTTCTGGATGGTGTCAAGCTTCTTGTGTGTTGTTGAGGCTGCATTCATTCAGGCAAGTGGGGAGTATTCCATCACACTCCTGTCTTGTGCCTTGTAGATGATGGACAGGCTTTGAGGAGTCAGGAGGTGAGTTACTCGCCGCAGTATTCCTAGCTTCTGGCCTGCTCTTGTAGCCACTGTGTTAATATTGTGAGTACTGTTGAGTTTCTGATCAATGATAACCTCCAGGATGTTGATAGTAGGGGAAGTCAGTGATGGTAACACCATTGAATGTCATGGAGCAGTGATTAGATTGTCTCTTATCGGTGATGATCATTGCCTGGCATTTGTGTGGCACAGATGTCATTTGCCACTTGTCAGCCCAAGCCTGGATATTGTCCAGATCTTGTTGCATTTGAATACGGATTGCTTCAGTATCTGAGGAGTCACAAATAGTGCCAAACATTGTCCAATCATCAGCAAACAACACCATTTCTGAATAAAAACCGAAAGAACTACGGATGCTGTAAATCAGGAACAAAAACAAAGTTGCTGGAATAGCTCAGCAGGTCTGGCAGAATCTGTAAAGGGAAAAACAGAATTAACGTTTCAGATGCGGTGACCCTTCGTCAGAACTTCCCCAGTTCTGAGGGTCACTGGACCCGAAACGTTAATGTTTTTTCCTTTATAGATGCTGCCAGACCTGCTGAGCTTTTCCAGCAACTTTGTTTTCATCCCCATTTTTGACCTCAGGATGGAGGGAATGTCATTGATGAATCAGCTGAAGATGGTTGGGCTGAGAATACTACCCCGAGGAGCTCATGCAGAGATGTCCTGGACCTGAGATGATTGATTTCCAACAGCCACAACCATATTCCTATGTGCCAGATATGACTCCAACCACTGGAGAGTTTACCCCCAATACCCATTGATTCCAGGTTTTGCTCGGGCTCCTTGATGCTGTACTCAGTCAAAATCAGCCTTGATGTCAAAGACTGTCACTCTGACTTCACTTCTAGAATTAAGACAGGGAGGACCAAAATGGAAATTTATAATTCACAATAATCATTAAAATTTGAAGAAATTATGAAAGAACGTGGCAGTGACCATGACTTTCCATTATATTGAAAGGGCGGTCAACTGGAATGAGTTAACAGTCTTTTCTGGCAGGTTCAGTCATCATCTACGACGGCAGCAGAGAAAAATCATGCTGTTTACTACGTAGATGGGGCGATGCAGCTCACAAAAGAAAAAGTAAATTTTAACAGCAACGTACAGACTTCTACATTATGGCGTCTGTGCGCACTTGAAGTTACTAATGTTCACTCAATGAACGGTAAGCTCCCCTTAATCTCACCAATGTTTGCAGCACAATATCAGCCCCACTCACCCCGACCCCAATATTCTTTTTCTCCGAGGTCTCTGTTAAATTCCGCTGCATGACGTTGAGAAGCAGCAGCAGCAAACAACAGGACATGAATTTTCCAATGAAAACTGCATGTAGTTGTAGACGCACACAGTCAAAGGAGCTTCACAGGAGCACCTGCTTCTCCTGTGCTGAATGGATGACTATTTCACTCCTTCAACTCAAATCTGCACGGGGTCAGGGGTGGTGGGAGGGAAAGGGACAAATTTCAATTTTCTAAAAGTGCACCAACAGGGAGGAAACAAGAAAGAATTTCATTCACCCAGTTCAATTATGCTCTTTACTATAGGCCAGACTCAAAAGCAAACTAACTCCAAACCACCACCTGGTGCTTACCAGTTACCTGAATAACTAAAGCCAGCAGAGCATCAGCATCTTTAAAACAAAACTTCCCTGGACCCCAGTGGCTACTCTAACGTCGGCATCACATTGACTGCTTGCTGAGGCCAATACCTGAGCATGCAACCAGTATGTGACTGCTTACATACAACTTCCAGGATATTTTTGACTAAATATTTCAAGAAACTTCAAATATTAATTTTTTTTCTCAGAGTGACAAACCATTATTAGTTGATAATCCGATTAAAGAAACTTATTTGTGCAGATCAAAAGTTGCCTTGACAGGCAAGAATCTTTAACTACAGCTAAAACCTTATAAAAGCTGAAGGTAATGTCAGCATCATCCCAGGGGACTACGGGGCTGCTTTCTCGTTAGTGAGAGCGCAACTGGTGGTGGTTGAACCTGAGGGTCACCACATCTTAGGCATGGAGTGAGGTTGAGAAGTAGAGCCCATCCCGGTTCCCTCAGTCAGTATGGGAGTAGAACCCACGCCGCATTACAAACTGGCCATCTGAGCAACCAAGCGATCCCAAAGGGAAACCAACTTCGCGGTCTGTAGAGATTTTGTTCACAAGCTGTTCAGTAATGTTGTTACACACTGTTGTGATGTGAACCTGGCCCTCCTGGCTCAGAGGTAGGAATACTGCCACTGAACCACAAGAGCTCCAGGCCTCAGCAGTTTGTATCCAATGTATTCGTGGGGACATTCAGGTGCTTAAGGAGTTCAAGAAGAATAACCAGATTTGGCCTGGCTTCTGAAACTGAGCTAAGAGGAAAGGCTGAACAAGGAATAAACAGCTTCACACCACATTTCATTCCCCTGACAGCCGATACTGTCAACAGCACGGATAAGTTCGTCCTGAGCACTATTTCCAAGTCGCCATCAGAGGTTTGCAATGGAGGACAAGTTTGACCTTGATGTGAAGAAGAACGCCTTTAACTTAGTTCCTTCTCCAGCACCTCCCCAACCCATGACCTCCACCGCCTCAAAGGACAAGGCCAACAGACACAGGCAGTGGTGTTCCCCAGTAAGACCTGCCCGAAGCCACACAGCACCCTGACTTAGCCACTGCTTCACCGTTGCTGGGTCAAAATCCTGGAACTTCCTCCCCGACTGGACTGACGATAGGTGTACTGACACTAGATAAACTGCAGCAGTTCAAGAAGGCAGCTCCTCAACACCTTAACAAGAGCAATTAGGCACGGGCATGAAATGCTGGCTTAGCTGGGATGGCCACATCATGCAAATGATTTAAATAAACACATCGAGTATTCAGCAGTGTACTGGAGTTTAGGTTGGATAAGTGAATAATAATTTGTATTCATACAGATACTTCATGTGATAAAACAACCCAATAACTTCACAGAAACATTATAAAGCAATATTTGGCAATGAAGAGGATGGAAGTCATTTAATATATGATGAGTTATTGAAGGTGGAAGACAGTGTCAACTTTTCTGGGCAAACAACCTATGTTGCGTTGATTTTCTGCATATAAACGAACATTTTCCCAGCTACCATCAGTTCTGACAATGGGCCACTGGACCAGAAACATTAACTCTGATTTTTTTATTTCACAGATGCTGCCAAATTTGCTGAACTTTGAGCAACTTTTGTTTTTGTTCCCGATTAACAGCATCCGCAGTTCTTTCGGTTTCCATGTCGCATTGAACAGTTTTCCCGGATTATGTCAAATCCATAGCATTGCAATGCTGCAGAGATCTATCCAAGTGATTTTCCTTCAAGTTGATCAATCTGGACACACGAATAACATTGCCTGAGGTTGTCAACATTTCTATCTGGTATCAATCACAAAGGCAGTTCTAATGGGAACAGCTTCACACTGTTAGAACTTTATGATAGACATCTGTTACCACATATTCTGGCCCATTTTGACATCCATATTGTAGTTTTACAGTTGAGAATTCATCTTTATTTCCATCACACGGACATGCTCGAACCTCTCTTGTGCTAGCCACCTGTTATTGGTGTGCTTTGGAAGGTTTTACAAAGTGATGCTCAACATGTCCAGCCACATTATGAATGCACTTTCTTCAGTTCAGTCCTGCAGTGGGACTTGAACCTGGAGCATCTAACTCAGAGGCAGGAACTGACTGACTGGACAGGGTAGCGGTGAAACACACTGTTGTGTCGATAAGCAAAATTCTCAGCCCTGTAGCAAAACACAAATGAAAACACAGAGAGCCTAGCTCTATGTAAGTCAACCCTTTGCCAAATACATTAATGCAGGGATGAAAGTAACCTCTTGAAACTCTACCAGAGGGACTGCTGCTTTATCAGTTACATATATATACACATCAAGAACTATCGACAGCAACAATTAGCAATGTAAATGCTGTTTTAAAAATTTAAGCATCACTGATATCTACACAAAGTCAACATTTTTGATTATCACAGTTCCCGCACAGATTACAAAAACTCTGTCTCCGTGGAGCTGGCAATGAGGCAGAACTCTGTTTTTATTCTCTTTTACACTGTGCTGTTTATGTGACACTGAATCAAGGGAAGATAGATTGTTGCAGCTCATAATTTATTCTACCTTCAAATCTTTTTGGTTTCGAAACATTCTTTGTGTACATAAGGGGTCAGGCTGTTTCTTTACTATATTAGATAAAATTCCTTATTTTTTAAAACATACTGTGACTATACTAACATGTGACACATGTTTTGCTGTGGTTTCTATGTAATTTAACATCCAAGATGCCTCAAAAAGCTGCAACAATCTGTGAAAGTTTAAATCTTGCTGACATTGGTACACCGCAGAAAAAGGGTGAAAAGGAGTTCACGTTTTGGTATTTTTTGGGAGCATTTTGTGTTCCTGAAAGTGAAGCTTGCCATTGGAGGGAAACTCCCCTATCTAAGCTTAATGCATTTCAAACATTTGGGTCAGAGAGATATTGGTTGCAGATTAAAGTTGCCCTTCCCAGTTACATGATTCAGCGCCAGTCTCAGAAACAGTCTAAACACACCTGTGTGGCATCTTGCCAGTTCCCACGACCACTTGTGGCCTCTCTGAGCGAGTTTGCCAGTTTACTACAATTCATGTTCAATTAATAAAAGTGGGCCATTTCTGCCAGAAAGTGAATGGAGATTGCCCAGTCACATGCCAGATGAAAAACAGAGAGAAAGAAAGGGGTGGTGGTGGGGGGCAGAGATGCTGGAGATACTCAGCAGATCTGGCAGGATCCATGTTATAGCAATAAACATTAATTGCACATTGGAAAGTTTGAGTTCTCTTCAAAAGTAGCAATACATTCTACAAAAATAAACTAGTGAAGTTGCCTTACACAGTAACAATACTGGCAGTATATTCCAGAGTGGAAAACAAATGATTTAATTCAGGCAGAAAGTATATTTTTACGATCAATTATTGTGTATCTTCTGTTCTTTTTTTTTAACAGGATGGTACAGGTTACCATGAAGGACTCTTCTGCTGAACCTCTCCCTTTGCCTGAGGTGTGGTGACAGTGAGGCTAGATCCCACCAGTTGTCCCTCTCTAATGAGAGAGCAGTTCTACGGTCTGGCAAGACTATGGCAACTTTACCATTTACATTTCTCATCCCTTGATCACTATCAGGGCCCAATACGTATTGTCCAGACACAGCACACTCATGTCAATCTCAGGTGCTAATAGGCAGCTTCAGAGCTCTTTCTCAGTTCTCCATGCTACAACGAAACAACCATTTTCTGAAGAAGGGTCCCGACCCAAAACGTCGGCTTTCCTTCTCCTCTGATGCTGCCTGGCCTGCTGTGCTCCTCCAGCTCCACATTGTGTAATGTAAATACACCAACCCACATCTCTAATGTGAAAGGTCCAAGCAGTTATCAACCAAAATGGTAGCACAACACCTATAACACCTACTATTTACTCCTACCTGTGGCCTCTAAAAGTACATCTGAAAGAGAAAGTGAAGTCACATGGGATCCAGGATGTACGAGCTAGACGGATAGAGAACTGGCTGGGCAACAGGAGACAGCAAGCTGTAGAAGGGAGGGTCTCAAAATGGAGAACTGTGACCAATGGTGTTCCACAGGGATCCGTGTTGGGGCCACTGCTATTTGTGATATACATAAATGATCTGGAGGAAGGTACAGATGGTCTGATTAGCAAGTTTGCAGATGACACTACAATTGGTGGAGTAGCAAATAGTGAAGTAGACTGTCAGAGAATGCAGCAGAATATAGATAAATTGGAGAGTTGGGCAGAGAAATGGCAGATGGAGTTCAATCCAGGCAAATGCTAGGTGATGCATTTTGGAAGATCCGATTCAAGAGCGAACTATACGGTAAATGGAAAAGCCTTGGGAAAATTGATGCACAGAGAGATCTGGGTGTTCAGGTCCATTGTACCTGAAAGTGGCAACACAGGTCGATAGACTGGTCAAGAAGGCGTATGGCATGCTTTCATTCATCGGACGGGATACTGAGTACAAGAGTTGGCAGGTCATGTTACAGTTGTATAGGACTTTGGTTCAAACACATTTGGAACACTGCGTATAGTTCTGGTCGCCACATTACCAAAAGCATGTGGATGCTTTGGAGAGGGTTCAGAGGAGGTTCATCAGGATGTTGTCTGGTATGGGGGGCACTAGCTATGAAGAGAGGTTGAATAGATTAGGATTATTTACATTGGAAAGACAGAGGTTGAGGGGGGACCTGATTGAGGTCTACAAAATCAAGAGAGGTATAGACAGGGTGGAGAGCAAGAAGTTTTTCTCCCCAAAGTCGGGGGCTCAATTACTACGGGACACGGTTTCAAGGTGAGAGGGGAAAAGTTTAAGGGAGATATGCGTGGAAAGTTCTTTATGCAGAGGGTGGTGGGTGCCTGGAACACGTTGCCAGCAGAGGTGGTAGAGGTGGGCACGATAGCGTAATTTAAGATGTATCTATACAGATACATGAATGGGCAGGGAGCAGGGGGATTCAGATCCTTGAAAAATAAGCAACAGGTTTAGTTCGATGATCTGGATCGGTGCAGGCTTAGAGGGCTGAAGGGCCTGTTCCTGTGCAGTAATCTTCTTTGTTCTTCGTTCTATGTTTGTGAAATTTAGTACAATTCAGTTATAAATCCATAAACTTGAGTCTAAAGAAATCAGAAGGGAAATCACCAGTGAAACTCAGCAGGTCTTACAGCATCTCTGGAGGGATAGAGACAGTTCACGCTACAGTTCCAGAATGTATCTTCTTAAAAACCCAAAGGATTATAACAGCTTTTTGCTTTTATAGAAGGGGGTAGATTCAGGTAGAAAAAGAAGGAAGGGCAAGGACAGGGGGCGAGGATGAGAAGTGACTGTTAACATCCTGGGTATTACCACTGACCAGAAACGCAACTGGACTCACCATATATACACAGCGGCTCAAAGAGCAGGTCAGAGATGAAAAATACTGCAGCAAGTAACTCACCTGCCAACTCTCCAGAACCTTTCCACCATCTACAAGGCACAAATCAGGAGTGTGAAGGAATATTCTCCACTTGCCTGGATGGGTGCGGCTCCAATGACACTCAAGAAGCTTGACTGGCACTACATCCACAAATATTCACACCATCCACACTCTTTAGCAGATGAACATAGAACATAGAACATCGAACATAGAACAGTACGGCACAGAACAGGCCCTTCAGCCCACAATGTTGTGCCGACCATTGATCCTCGTGTATGCACCCTCAAATTTCTGTGACCATATGCATGTCCAGCAGTCTCTTAAATGACCCCAATGACCTTGCTTCCACAACTGCTGCTGGCAACGCATTCCATGCTCTCACAACTCTGTGTAAAGAACCCGCCTCTGACATCCCCTCTATACTTTCCACCAACCAGCTTAAAACTATGACCCCTCGTGCTAGCCATTTCTGCCCTGGGAAATAGCCTCTGGCTATCAACTCTACCTATGCCTCTCATTATCTTGTATACCTCAATTAGGTTCCCTCTCCTCCTCCTTTTCTCCAATGAAAAGAGACCAAGCTCAGTCAACCTCTCTTCATAAGATAAGCCCTCCAGTCCAGGCAGCATCCTGGTAAACCTCCTCTGAACCCTCTCCAAAGCATCCACATCTTTCCTATAATACGGCGACCAGAACTGGACGCAGTATTCCAAGTGCAAAACTGCAGGAACTCACTAAAAGATCCTTGGAAAGCACTTTCCAAATCCACAATCACTTGCATCTGGTAGAAGAATAGCAGCAGATACATGGGAACACAACCGCTTGCAAGCTTTCCTGCCCCTTCCCCTCCGAGACACTCACCTTCCTGACTTGGAAATACATCACCGTTCCTTCACTGTCGCTGAGTCAAAATCCTGAAATTCCCTCCCTGAGGGCATTGTGGGTCCAACGACTGCAAGTGGGCTTCAGTAGCTGAAGAAGGCAACTCACCACCATCTTCTCGAGGGTAATCAGGGACAGGCAATAAGTGCTGGCCAGCCACTGATGACCAAATCCAATGAATAAATGCAAAAAAAAAAGTTTCTCAGGTTTTTCTGATGATGTCAATGCTGGACAAAACCATTCTCTGCTTGGAGCACATCAGCAGCATCCAGTGCTCCTATGTCAGGGATAACGTGGTCAGTTAGAGTAAACCTGATCAACAAATTACTTGATCACAGCTACAGAAAAGCATGCTGTGAGCTAATAGTGACTCATACTGTGTGCTGTGGTCGCAGAAACTTTGGTTTGAATCAAAGTCACACTTTACTTGTTTTGCACTTTGAAACGGTAGTGGAAACAACTTCAGTGCTGATTTTAAAAAAGGAAATCGGATCTGCAGGGAAGGGAAATGCGGTCGGTCACATCGAACAGGCCGACCAAAGAGCCAGCACAGGCTTGATGGGGCTGAATGGCTTTCCATGATGGTGAACTTTATTCACACCATTTACTATCATCCATGTTTATCTTGTTTCATAAACACAGCGACCAACAACAATTAAGTCAATACTCGGAACAAGGTTTTACAAACACGATGACTTGATTAGTTGCTGTCAAAACGCAAGCTGCAGTTCCCATACTCTCACATAGAAGGTTTAAGTTTAGTCAAACTTAGAATTAGAAATATTCAAGTCTGAATAAACACTGTCGGCCAATTCCCATCAACAGCATCTAAATTTAAACAATCTGACATCATTTGGGAAAAGAAAATAATTGGCGCAGAAAGGAATTTGTTGGATTTTTGCAGACAGCCTATAAGTTGGATCATTTTCACATATTTTCGGAGCGGGCCCAATCGATCCATAACAGTCGCTCACCCTCTGCAACTGCAATGTATAACAATGTATATATCGTACCATTTTATAACTTTTGACAGTGTAAAAGAAATATAAAAATAGACTTCACTCAATGAACAGCATCAAGGGTAACTCAATATATCATTGGCAAGAGATCACACCAAATGTTGACCAAGTCAAAACTTTGGACTCCAGAGTCAAATTTTTGGTCCTTTGAAGGAAAATGCGTATTTTGTTTTCAACTTCAACGAAGGTCAATCTATCAAAGTCATGGTTTTGCATTGTCACGTGTTAGTAGACTATTATGTGGCAAGATAACTATCAAATACCCTATACCTCTAAAACACAACTTCTGTATTTCTTGTTGCGAAGGTGCTAGTGTTGGACTGGGGTGAACAATGTCAGAAGTCACACGACACCAGGTTATAGTCCCACAGGTTTATTTGAAAACACAAGCTTTCGGAGCACTGCTCCTTTGTCAGATGAAGTGACCTTGGGGCCTTGGACAGAGGTGAGAGCAGTGCTATAAAAGCTTGTGATTTCAAATAAATCCATTGGGCTATAACCTGATGTCATGTGACTTCTGGTCTAGATTTCTTGACCATGAAAAACAATCTTTATGATCAACCAACATCTGCTTTAAACACCCAAGTGAAAATAAATCTTATATTTCATGGAACAACCTTTCAGTTCACGAGTTTCCTGCTTTGCACTATCTCAACAACATATCATAACTAACACTGTACCAAACTAAGGTCAATTCTCCCATAATGCACGTAACAGACTCAGTCAGAACCAATAAATAAAAGAGGTCCAAGTACTTAAGACTGTACCTATTATGCAAATCTAGCACTGAACAATTCATACTTTGCTGCTTGTGACTAGTTCTGGCTAAGTAAATATTTGGAAAAGTAGCTAACTATTCAGTTTTAGCCTAGATGGAATGATTGAACAGCAGGGTTCTCTCTGACTATGTGCTGGACACCTCATGTGGTTACAGGGTGATTTTCAATCCTTGTTCTCACAACATACATCAAGGTGCAGGTTTCAGTTCAATGAAACTTGATAACATTAAAATTAGTTGTGAACAAAAGGTGTTGGAACACACTCAACATTGTCAAAACTGGACCCATTCCTGCCACTGGAACATTGGAACCAAGTACAAGGCTGATCAGAACAGTCTATTGTAACAACAAGTCATTTGGGTATCAGTAGTTCCCACAGGCATTTCAAGATGATCAAGATAACCAGCACAACTTCAAACAGTGTGCCAATTCTCAAAGATTTCAAACTACTGAATCCTTGGAAGTGTATCACGAGTACACTCCTGTGATGATTTTACGGTTGCTTTTTGACAGATTGAGTCTAAGAATGTACTGTGTGTGAAATTATTGACAGCATAACTTTGTGCCCTCAAGACCAGTAACAGTTGTAGTTGTAAGGTTGATTTCACTTCATCTCTCTCAAGGATAACAGCACAAAGGAAGCTTTCAGCTCTCCAGCCACTTCCCAGTGAAAGCAGAATTTTTAATTTGCTGAACTATCCAATTGTCCTTTGGACCCCTATTTAGAACACAATTACACAGGCTTGAGGAGAAGAAAATACCTCTCACATCAAAGTTCCATTGTATCAGGACAGCAGATACCAGGCAGAAGAGATCCACAAGTGGATACTTGCATCTTCAATTTTCTATCTTTGTGACAAAGACAACAAGCTGCACAATTGATATGGCCTTGCAGATATTGTATTCAGAGTTCAGTGTATAGTCAAGTGTTAGTACAAGCTTGTGTTCACACAAGGCAGTACACTACTGTGAGTGTAAACCACCCCCAGCAGAATGGGATATTTGCTCTTTGCCAGATCATTGTTGCATTGATTTATCGCCCATTTTTGAAGCATACTACGATATTTATCCTGCAATCATGTAGACATTATTCTGCATCTCAGTGTTTACAGTTGCTCTGATCTGACAGCAACATGAGAGAAGAGTTCAAGCAGCATTCAACTACACTGTTGTGCTGACTGTTTCGAGAGCTTGGAAGCTGTCCTGCAGGCACAAATGACCACATTCACAGTAGAACTGCACTTCCCTCTAGGAGTAGCAATAAAACTTGGCACATGCTAAGCGGGTACTTAAAGGGGAGGGATAAGCAGCAGTCCCTTAAAGACATCAACAAAATCAAGAGACCATTTTATTCATAGTGCAACAGAAAGAAGTGCTAGTTTTCTAATGAACATTTTGTTTTGAACCAATTAAATTAGCAAGAGGTCAAAAAGGTTAATACAGATTATGAACAAGGTCAAACTTAAAGAAGCTGCATGCAAGGAATGCACAATAGATCAGCATGACAAATACTGCTGGGAACTGACTTGCATGGAGCTTAACTCAAGCTAAGAACATATAAAACAGCAAATGAGCTTTGAATTCATTAAGCCATTTCTCTCCACACAGGAAGGAGTATAAATTACATATATCCAGCTCTCTTGTATACTCAATCTGGGAGGTTGTTCGGCTGGAAGATTGATTTGCAATGCAGGGTTATGCCAATACCGCGGGTTCAATTCCCGCACTGGATGAAATTAACACACAGTATTCTTGTTTTCAATCTCTCCACTCACCTCCTCCCTTGAGGTGACCTCAAGCTCAAATAGTGGGAAGTAACCCACCGCTACATGAGCTGCCCAACTATGGGCTAACACAATGACAGAAGCACAAGGCTGAGAAGTTGCAATAGTTGTCCTCCAGGTCATTTACAAGCCAAAAGCATTAGAACATGTGCATTGAGGGGCTAACTAAATCGTTACCACCATGGCAAATGATAAATGATGCCAAATATCTGTGACCTTGAAACATGAACTTTATGGCTGTGGAATTTCTTTATTTCATGATCTATTTAATGGTGTGCTTTTAAAAAAAATACATTCAAATGTTATTTTCTTTTCTGTTATCTTTCTCTTCATCTCAACATTTCCCCCCTCAATCTATATTTCACGCTGTGTACATCATTTGTATCTATTTTAGACTTCCTGACTTAGATTCCGTACATCTCACTAAGTGAATAAAGGGCATGTCCATTTCCTGCCGTGCTCACAGACTCAGCATCTCCGCTGTAGCGGGCATCACTTAGTCAGAAAATCTACCCTGAAAAGGACGCTGAATAGCAGCAGCTTCTTCCCTGCTGTGCACATCATCTGGTCTCAAGAAAAAGACAAAGACAATGGCAGTACACAGCAGTTCAATCCTCCTTGATGGTGAGAAAAGAGAGCTTGCTGAGAGAAGTCAGATAAGACAGATAAAAAGTTGGTGGGAGCCCCATGAAGACATGATATTCTCTCATGGTTCCTGTGCTCTCTGGCAGGCATCAACAATGCAACGCACCATTACAAACAGTGTCTAGAAGCACCGTCGAGGAGATTTCAGAGCCTGTAATTTTAACATTTCATTGAGAAGTTTGCAGCTGACTATCATGTACCTACTTTTGAGGATTTCCAACTGGAAGCTGCTTTTTTCTACAAACCTAAATGAGTCAAAACTTCTCTCAGTCTGAGTCACAAGGAGAGGCTGGATAGGCTGGGATTTTCTTCCCCTGGAGCAACAGAGGCTCATAAAATCATGAGAGGCATGGACAGGGTGAATAGCCAATGTCTTTTCCTTATGGTACACAAACCCTTGTCCTCTAGTTTTGGGCTCAAGTGAGAGGGTAAAGGTTTAAAAGGGGCGTGAGGGGTATCTTTTTCACACAGAGGGTGATGTGTTTATGGAATGAGCTGCCAGAGGAAGTGGTAGAGGTTGATACAATTGCAATATTTAAATAACATTTGGACAGGTAAATGGATAGAATGGCTTAGAGAGATACGGGCCAAACACAGGCAAATGGGACTAGTTGAGTTGAGGAAACCGGGTCAGCATGGACGCATTGTGCCGAAAGGCCTGCTTCCATGCTGTATAACTCCATGACCCTATGGTAGTGGTGCAAAACAGGCAGGCACAGACCAGCTGGCTGTCTTATACATCACCTGAGATTTAATGCCATTGTGCCAGTAGCACTTCAAGAAGCAGATCAATCAACGATTTGAGCTGAGTGACCACGAATGAGTGTTGGGCGTATAACTCGTCCAGATAGTAAAGAGTGATCACAAGGCCAGCCATGGTCATATTCATCCTGTCAGAGGTCATTCAACGTGCTGGCTGGTTTATGAGGGAGCAGATGCCATACAGTCACAGTGTTTCACCGGTGTTGAGATACTAGATCTAATGAGCACAACCAGCACAGAGTGTGCTTTGGAAGCTGTTTGTCATTTGGCAGCTACACGTCATCGCAAAAGACATGATTCTGTTTCAGTCTGCTTTGGAAGGATTAAGGGAAGGGTCATAATTGGAGTCCGTATGTCAACACAGATTCTATGAACATCTGCTTTAAAAAGCAACAGTGGAACATCCCGCAAATATGTGAATTGCATAAACTCTGCTTTACAGACTTTTGTCAAAGCTCAGTGTTAGTAATGAGAACTTCGGTTTTGTGACAATTTTTACAATAATGAGGCACAAATTAATTGGTCAAAACTGATTTACTGTTGACTTTTGTATTTCCCAATTTTATTTTTAGTTTAGATTTGCAACACTAAAGAGGTGTCCCAGATAGTTATTCAAAATAAACACAGGTTCAGACTTTGCGAGAATGGGAAACAGGAGCGCTGCAGTCCATTTGACATCTCTCCTGATTTTTATTTTCAACATTTTCATTATGTCACTATCACTCTGCTAACACTGAAGCACAAAGTTAGAATGAGAATTAAAGAATCGCTACAGTGCAGAAAAGGCCATTTGCCCCACTGAGTCTGCACTGACCTCCAAAAACCATCCCAACCAGCCCCTAACCCCCACCTTATCCCTGTAACTCCACATTTACCATGGCTAATCCACTCAGCCTACACATCTTTGGACTGGGGGAGGAAACCTACACAGACATTAGGAGAACATATAAAATCCACGCAGAGTCACCCAAAACTGGAACTGAATCTGGATCCCTAGCACTCTGAGGCAGCAGTGCTAATCAATGTGTCACCATACTATTCCAACATTCTTGACAAACATGCACATTGTTTATAAGGGTCCCACCAATTACCAGATTCCACCGTACACTGTCCATGGAAACACCTTGGCCAATCAGAGTCCACTTGCCAACCAATGAACATGCAGTATGAATTGTTATTTCCTCAAAACCAGACCATTCTTGCACCTGGCCTGATGGCTGTGAGATGTAAAGCTTCAAAAGCATGTGCCTTTTATTTTTCAAACAACAGAAAAACAATTGTTTAACAATAATCAAAAAGCATTGAGATCATTCAGTGATGCCGCAGTGGTAAACGCAAAGATTAATGGCAGACCACCTACTCTCAGATTCAATTCTGACTCTGAAACAATTTCATCAAATTCAATATTGGTCCCACTTTGCAGGAATAGCTCAAGCACCAACACCTCTCAGTTTTTGTTGCTAACCTTTGATAGTCCTTGTCGCCACAGCACAAAGTGTGTGAGCAGTTCCACTCTCATTACTTAACAAGAGGCGTACATGCGTTGAAGGCTGTTCAGAAGAGATTTACAAGATTGATATCTGGAATGAGCACTTTGCTTTATGACTACAGGTTGGACAGGCTGGGCTTGTTTTCTCTACAGTTCAGACAAGTGTGGGCCATTTGATTGAACTGAAGAGTTTCGACAAGCTGGAATGGAAAGGATGCTCACTTATATCAGTAAATCCAGACTGAACATAGAACATAGAACAGTACAGCACAGAACAGGCCCTTCAGCCCACGATGCTGTGCCGACCATTGATCCTCCTGTATGCCCCCTCAAATTGAGTAGCGCTATTTAAAAATTAGGGTTGTTCTTAAGGGATGGGGATGAGGATGAGGATGAGGGGATTTATTTTCTCTGAGTGGGCTGTGCAACTTTGGAGTTCTCCACCTCAGGAGGTGGTGGAGGCACGATCACTGAATATTGTTGTGTTGAAAATGGTAAGAGTTTTGTTAGGCACTCGGGTCAAAGGTCATCAGGAGGTAAATGTGAAAAAGGAATTCGAAAAACAAACAGATCAGCCACAATCTATTTGAGCACCGAAGAAGCTTCAGATACCAAGTGTCCTACATCTGTCCCCAATTTGTATGTTTGTATGATGCACAATTAAAGACTGTAAATGGCTTTGTTTCCTGAGTTTAATACAGCAATAATTTAGTTGCAAAGTCAATTGACTTAAGTTCTAGAATATTGTATAATAATATCTAAAAAAAGCCTTTTTGGGTAGAACAGGAGATAATGGGCTGTCAGTTTCTACTTCATACAATATTAGGGAAACAATGAGCTCCCCTGCTTCTGAAGTGTTCATTCTGTTGTTGGGAATTAAGGCAAGGGAAGCCAACAAGCTGATAGATACACAGGGCTCATCAGCAAGCAGCTTTAATTTTAATTTGTGTATTTCCCATTCCAGCAGTGAATAGTGATGAGAAGTTGGAGGAACACAGCAGGTCAGGCAGCATTAGGAGGAGCAGGAAAGTTGACATTTTGGATTTACACCCTTCATCAGGGCTGGGGGCGGAGATGGGAGCTCAAAAATAAAAACAGGGTGGAGGGTGGGGCTGGGGGAAGGTAGGTGCGATGGTGATAGGTGAGTGCAGTTAGGGGGTAGTGGGGGTTGGTGGAAGAGAAGATGGACAGGTTGCGTCAGGTTAAAGAGGAGGGGACGAGAGGTAGGGTTGGACATGAGTTGAAGACAGGGGTGGGGAGATTTTAAAACTGGTGAATTCTATGTTGAAGCATTGGGCTATAGGCTCCCAAGGTGAAAATATGAGGTGCTGCTCCTTCAGTTTACATGTAGCGTCACTGTGACACTGGAGGAGGCCCAGGATGGACATGTCACCCAGGGAGCGGGAGGGGGAGTTAAGATGGTTGACAACCGGAAGGTGTTGTTGATTGTAGCTGATCGCGCTCTTGGTAAGAGTCTGCACTTGGTCTCACCGACACAGAGGAGACCACATTGGGAGCAACTGATACAGTAGACCAGATTGGAGGATGTACAGGTGAATTCCATACTTGGAAAGATTGTTTGGAGCCTTGGACAGAGGTGAGAGCGGAGGTATAGGAGTGAGTATTAGAAAGGGACTCAGAAGTAAATAGAGGGAGGGGTGGACCTGGGGAAAGGTAGGTGGGATGGTGAGAAATGGATGTTGTAAGGGAGTTCAGATGTAAATAGAGGGAAGAGGATGGGGCTGCGCAAAGATAGGTGGGACGAATGTCCCACCGATGAAAGACACTATCGTCAACTCTTCTGCTCCTCTGCTGCTGCCTGATTTGCTGTGTTTCTTCAGTTCCACACTGTATTGGCTGACTCCAGCATCTACTGGTAGAAGACAGAGGGTGGTTATTGGGACTGGATGCCTGTGGCCAGCAGTGAATCGGTTCTGCGTCTGCTGTTAGTTGTCATTTATGTCAGCGATTTGGATGAGAATATAGGAGATATGGTTAGTAAGTTTGCAGATAACACCAAAATTGTTAGTATAATGGACAGTGAAGGAAGTTGTCTAAGAGTACAAAGAGATCTTCATCAGATGGGTTTTTGGGCAGAGAAGCAAAAGATGGAGTTTAATTTAGATTAGTACGAGGTGTTGCATCTTGGTAAGACAAACCAGGGCAGGAATTTCACAGTTATTGATCGGGCCCTGGCGAGTGTTGTTGAACAGAGGAACCTAGAGGTTCAGCTTCATAGTTCTTTGAAAGCAATGCAGCATGTAGACAGGGTGGTACAGAAGGCATTTGGTACACTTGCCTTGATTTGTGAGAGCATTGAATACAAGAGTTGGGATGTTATGTTGTGCCTGTACAGAATATTGGTGAGGTCACTTTTGGAATACAGTGTACAATTTTGGATACCCTGCTCTTGGAAGGATGCTGATAAACTAGAAAGGGTGCAGAAATTATTTACATGGATATTGTTGTGATTGGAGGGTTATAAAGAACAGTCTGAATAGGCTGGTATTTTTTCACTGGAGCATCAAAAGCTGAGGGGTGACCTTATAGAAGCTTCTAAAATCATGAGGAACATCGATAAGGTGGATAGGCAAGGTCTTTTTCCAAGGACAGCAGAGTCCAAAACTAGAGGGCGTAGGTTGAAGGTGAGAGGGGAAAGATTTAAAAGGGACCCAACACTTTCACGCAGAGGATGGTGTGTGTATGGAATGTGGTGCCAAAGGAAGTGGTAGAGGTGGGTACATTTACAACATTTAAAAGACATTTGGACAGGTGCATGATCAGGAAAGGGTTGGAGGGATATGGTCCAAACACAAGCAAACGGGACCAGGGCAGTTTAGGTTAACTGGTCGGCATGGCCGAGTCGGGCTGGGCAGTCTGTTGTTTCCATGCTGTATGATTCTATGACTCTAAATGGATTTTGTGCTCTGGAGGAATAGTGAGATTAGCAATCAAGATGCTGCCCAACGTTTGCATCTCCAAATCTGTCAGCAGTTGATTCACCTCAAGAAAAAGTAATTAAACAAAAAGTAAAATCAGCTCCATTACATACTAAGATAGTGGCAGAGAGTGGCTCACGTCCCTCAGCAGACAAACCCCTAACTCACTGAGGCAGATTTTAAAAATTAACCATTAACTAATTCCACAAAATACTGCTCAATGACTGCTGACAATCCCAAGGGAAGTGATCTGTCTGCAGAGAGACAGCAGGTTCACAAGACAGAGAAGTATCTAACTGTGAAGTTCCACTCCCGCTTGTGTGCAGCTATAAAAATCAATTCCAATATCATCAGGCTCCCATCTGCTAATATAATTTGCATTACTAATCCTGAAATTACAGTAGTTCTAATCTTATCCATCGTGGGTATATTGTAAAATTAAAAGAATGTGCAGAGACTTTGTGAGATGCAGCAGAATGGACGAAAGAAAGGATTGGCATTTTGAGACCGATTAACTTTAATGCCAGTGTTCATAGCTGCATACTAGGCTTTTAGACAATCACCCTAGCAACCAGGATGCAGCATTCATTAGCCAACTCGAAGTCACTTCCTCTCAGTTTGGTAACACATCATAAACCCTCCAGACAATTCCCTTGTTTGTTTTGTAAAATAAACTAAATTAGACTTTTTTTTTCAAGCCAAACCTAGACAGCAACAAATAAAAATCCACAGCAGAAATACAAGAAGCATTTCAAGCTCAGTCCATGTCCAATAAGTTTGAAAACGTTTGTTATCCTATATGCCATCACGAAATCAATGTGTTTTTGCTTAAGCGCTGTTGGCTAACTGTAAGAGCAGCTACAGAATGGCCTCACTTGCTACTGTGCCTTGCAGCACTGCACTGCAAGGCTGTAATACGCCAAGGTTCCTGCCTAACTTACATGTCAGGTCTTCCAAGTAAGGTCTGAAACTCCAACCCCTTGGACTCTGAGACCACCGAGGTAATGCAGAACCGAAGTTACACCAAGGCATAACAAACACCAAAATAAGGCAAAAGGATTAGCTTTAGATCCATAAAAAAGGTAGGGCCTGTCAGATTT
Source organism: Stegostoma tigrinum (assembly GCF_030684315.1). Classification (NCBI taxonomy): domain Eukaryota; kingdom Metazoa; phylum Chordata; class Chondrichthyes; order Orectolobiformes; family Stegostomatidae; genus Stegostoma; species Stegostoma tigrinum. The sequence continues at coordinate 20,578,711 of NC_081375.1, forward strand.
TACCTCCCACATGTATCTGTTTTATTTGCTGAATGCTACCTTTATTTCCTATTCATATTTACCCTGATAAGATGGTACTGGGTGTGGGTGGCATGATGGCTAAGTGGTCAGCACTACTGCTTCACTTTGCTAGGGATCCAGGGTCAATTCTTCACTTGGGTGACCGTCTGTGTGGAGTATGCATATTCTCCCCATGTCTACATGGGTGTCTTCCAGATGCTCTGGTTTCCTCCCACAGTCCAAAGATACGCAGGTTAAGTAGATTGGCCGTGTTAAATTGCCCACAGTGTCCAGGGCTGTGCAAGCTAATTGGATTAGCCATGGGAAACACAGGGTTGGTGGGGTGAGTCTGGGTGAGACGTTCTTCAGAGAGTTGGCATGGACTCAATGGGCTGAATGGCCAGCTCCCATAATGTAGGTATTCTATGGTTCTATGTTCCTGAATAACTGCAATCCTGGTGGATTATTCCCACAGTGGAGTATTGGGTCATCCAACATGGCATAGGACTGACTCCCACAGAGGGCTTGTTATTCTACAGGTCTGTTTTTCCACTGTGGCCATTCCAGCTTTCTCAGAGTTATGTATCAGCCGGGACCGGGCAAGGAGATCCAATTTTCATGTTGAAATGTTAATCCAATGTTAAAGAGTTGACAAGTTAACAGGACAGCTTACGCTACGCTAGTGATAGGATGATAGTACAATTCCAAATAATCATTTTCATATCACTCACATTCATTCTACTTTCACAGGCACTGCACCCGAAAGCCTGGCTTCAGAAGTTGCAAATCTCATGTATGTAATAAAGGGTACGGAAGCATCTGAGATGAACATTTACCTGTTCACTTACCAAAAGACAAAACATGGAAAATCAAAAATCAGCTCAATTCAATTAAAAGCTGGGAGGCATCAGAAAGCTAAGTAATCTCTAACTTTATTTGCAAAGCATTGTTGTGAAGAAAGTCAGAAGTCACACAACTCCAGGGTATAGTCCAACAGGTTTTTCTGAAATCACAACCTTCCAGAGTGCAGCTCCTTTGTCACCTGACAAAGCAGCAGCGTTCCGATAGCTTGTGACTTCAAATAAACCTGTTGGGCTACAACCTGTTGTCATGTGACTTCTGACTTTATCCACTCCACTCCAACACTGACACCTCCTCATCATTGTTGTGAAACAGCAGCAGCAGCGGCAAATGGCTGGGACAAGTACTCAGCAAGCTGCTCACTTTCAGGGATTGGCAAACGTCAAGTTTCTCAGGGAAGGGGAGAACTGGAAATAAGGCCAGAAATAATTGGGTTTAATGAGCTGCAACTGCTTGGAAATAGAGTCGTCACTGCTCACTGGCGAGATTCTGAGGTCACCATTTGAGGATTGGGGGTTAAGTCAGGAACATTTTTCTCAATGTTGAGGGTCAGATTGTTTCATTCTCACTGTATTTTCCCACATTCTCATCATTACTCACACCACGTCAGTGATGGGAAATATCCCCCCACAGTTCCAACTTAAATTGTGACTACGAGTCATACTTGAGACGTTAAATCTCTTTCTATCTCCATAGATGCTGCCAGGCTTTTTGAGTTTCTCCAACACTTTCAGTTTTTATTTGACATACTCCTGTCTCAAGAATATGGAACTCAGATGGCGATCAGCAGAGGGCAACACCAGAAGCCCAGTGACAGGCTTAAGTGCCTTCTAAGGGGCAGCTCTCCAGATGTGCACACACTAGATGGCAAATGATAGAGGCTGAAATGAGATGCACAAACTTCCAAAACTCAGAGTTCCCATGGCTCAGTTTTCGTGGGGACCAGATGTGGACATGTAACGATCAGAACAAATGATTAGAAGCCACAGCCATTTGTGTCTCATGGATGTTCAATCTTTTTTTTATTTAATATACCCAACTCAGGGAGCTGATAGGAATATTGGGCGCTCTTGTGACACAGTGGTAGTGTGGCTACTCCTGGACCCAGAGGGCCAGGTTCAAGTCCCATCTGCTCCAGGGATGTGTAACAACATTTCTGCATGAGGTGATTTGAGCAATATCCGAATATTGGCACTTCAGCTAGGCCTATCATCAATCTTGCTTTACTTGCAAATAGAGAAATCGCAATGTTCCCAGGTAATGGGCAGATAGATAAACTGGCTATTTTGCCAACCCTGCAAGGCACCCAAGTATGACATGGATATGAATTATGCATTCTGCAGTAGATATTATTATAGGTTAGAGGCAGTAGGAACTGTAGATGCTGGAGGATCTGAGATAACAAGGTGTAGAGCTGGATGCACACAGCAGGCCAAGCAGCATCAGAGGAGCAGGAGAGCTGAAGTTGTGGCCATTGACCCTTCTTCAGAAATCTTTTCTGAAGAAGGGTCAATGGTCGCAACGTCAGCCTTCCTGCTCCTCTGATGCTGCTTGGCCTGCTGTGTGCATCCAGCTCTACACCTTGTTACCTCTGCTATTATAGTTTCCTTCCATATCATGATATGGATTCTGAAAATCAATCTGTAACATAAATATTCTTGTCACTGCAACAAGAAGGATTAATACAGGCAATTACCTAGTACAGTGTCTCACTACCAATAATGCTAACTTCCTGGTTTCTCATTGACCGAAGATGATACAAATCCAGGCATTTTGAATTTCAGAGGAAAGGTCCGGACCCAGAAAAGACCAACACGATTAACATTCTCCATCACAATGAGACTTCACAATATCCTTTGATTTAATTTCCACTCTTATGATCAAAATATACCACTGTCAGTCAACAATTCCTGAATGACACCACTATTTTGAATGCATCAGACTTGAAATTGCATCCACATAAATTTGTACTCAAACCTCGTCTCACAAACTTAAATTTACATGTTTTCTCTGGTGTAATTTTCAAATGTTTGCTGCGCATGGAGTGCAATAACAGATTTAATGCATTTTCTATAAAACTGCTTTTTTAAAAAAATTACACCGTCCTGTCTACCATGCAGTTAAAGCTAATTATTTTCCAACAATGCTAGGATTTGCCAACAGCATGTTGCACTGAGAGTTCAGTTCCAGAAATCAATACCCAGCCCTTGTCTCAGCTGCATATTGTGCTAATTGACAACTCAAAATGATTGAACCACTGTAACTAACAGTGGCCAATGGAGCCTTAATGTGCTACCCTCCACGACAGATGAAATGTCATACTGATAAATAGTGCAGGATATGGGACTGCTGCTTGAACTGGTCTTCAATTTAATCCTGTGCAGTTTAAACTAAAGCCAGGGCACACTTTTTATAAGCACTGAACTGCCACCAACCACATCATTTTGCTGCAAACGTAAACATCACTGGCCCAGCACTTCTGTTTCAATGAGGTAGAGGGAGACATCCGGTAATAAACTGCAGTGTAGAACGTAATCATACCACCTTAATTAGAAAAGATCAATTGGAGTAAAGGAGGAGTTTTAGTGACAAGGATAAGTTTCTTTTTATGATGTGTTAAACTACTTTTAGCATGGCTGTGAGACGGCAATCATCTTCGACATGGGGCATTGCCGCAAGCGTTTGTCAGGCTGGTGGCCTACATCCAACCCTTTTCGACTACTTCGTCAATAGCCTTCCAGTCCTAAGGTCAGCATTGGAGATGTTCAAGACTGCGCAGTGCTCAATTTCATTTGGAATAATGATGCTGTCCATATCGGCATGCAGCATTATGCGAACAATATTCAATCTTGGGCTGCTGCATAGCAAGTGACAGTTGTGCCACACAAACCACTTTCACTTTTCATTCAATGACATTGCCATTGTTGATGGAGTATTTAACAACAGCCTGGGCTTCCCACTGACCTGAAGTTTAACCCGGCCATCCAACACTATAATTCAGCATTTCTAAATGCTTTAAAATGAGTATTCCAATGCTTCTATCACTCAACAAAGTATCTGGTGCAAACTTTTGAAGGAAATCTCTGACCCTTTTTCAATAGTCAATACCATTTCTATCTCTAACCCAGTACCATATCAGACAGCAGCAGTGAAATCAATTGCAGCCTTATATCTCTGAACAATTAAGTAAAAAGGAATAGTTAGTTTCAACTGAATTCTTGAGAATTGATTGAAGATTGTAATGATTCATTTTACCTGAGGATATGTGTGCAGCATGTGACTTTTAAAGGTCACTAATTAAGAGTAAAATGTTTTAATTTTGTTGAACTCAATATTTTATCTCCATGTATTCTTCATTCAAAGGTTCAGATTAAGTCACAGTGAAATGGGGACTAATTTTAAAAAAGTACTTATTAGATGCATCACTCGCAAGTTTCAGAATTGGTAAACTACTTTTACAATGTCTTAAACCTTTCAAATAAAAAATGATTAGAGAAACGATACATTTGATAACAAAAGTCAAATTTCACTAGCATGAACATGACATTTTTTTAATTCAAATGTTTCAACTCAAAACTTCATACTATAGAATCAAACTGTCATGAATGGACATAACAGCGTGAGATTAAATAGGGTTTCCAGCTCCCTATTCAGGGAAGTATTAAAATATCCACTATACAATGCACAGCAGATTTTATGAGTTTCCTGCCTTCAGTCAACAGCAACAAAATAAATCTGTTTAGCTTATCTTTTTATTACAATGCTGTATTTGGCTGCATACTTTGTTAGAAGAAATCATTTTGATAAGAACTTGGACTTATTTCTAAGTCCTGGCAAGACACATTACAAATAAATGTAGATTATACGTATATTACATGCAGTCCATCTTACTTTATCCAATAGTCTCACTCACTTAACAAAACCAAAAAGAACTGAGGATGCTGGAAATCAGAACAAAAATAAAAATTGCTGGAAAAGCACAACAGGTCTCATCGCATCTGTGGAGAGAAAGCAGAGTTAATGTTTCAGGTCCCATGATCCTATCTGAAGAAGGGTCACTAAGCCCGAAACATTAACCTGCTTTCTCTCTGCAGATGCTGCCACTGCTGAATTTTCCCAGCAATTTGGTTTTTGAGTCTCACTCACTTATTACTTCCCTGTGGCTTTGCAAGTTTTTTTTTCCTTCTCAAGTATTTATCTAACTCCATTTTTGAATCTGCTTCCGTTGTTTTTTCAGGCAGTGCATTCCAGCTCTTTGAATTATTTTGCTGCTCTTCATATCTCCTCGAGCTCTTTTGTTGACTACTCATGATGCTTCTACTACTGGGATCAATTTCTTCAAATTTACCCTCCATAATGCTGACCACTGCATTCAAATCTCTTCTCTTGTCAAAGAAAATATTGAGTTGCACCCTGTCAGTTCGGGTACAATAATAAATATAAAGAAACAGTTCTAATACATAGGGACAGAATAGTCATATATCCTTTACATAAATGGCATTGAAGCACACAGTCTCCAACAATGCATACATACCAAGTTGAGGGATGCCAGTATTGGGAAATTTCTGCAACTTATGACCAACTGCCACCATCAAGCAATTCCAGGTCTCCGATCCCGTACGATGCAATCAGAAACCAAGTCAGCAACGTTCCTCTGCCCAACATTGTTCAAGGAATGGGCCTTAAATCCACCAGCAGGAAAGTAGCTCCATCTGCAACTTTGCAAATCTTCCATTACCAATTACACTTGTTTATCTTTTTAAAAAAATCTAAATAGATTGGAGACTGTGTCTAAATTACTATAATTGTGCAATAGTCGCATGAACATACTTTCCATTACTATATTACACACACTATTGTGTTACAACTATATTCCAGGAACTAAGAAATCCAATGACTGTTTACCAGCAAACATCAAACAGATGATGGATATTCACTTGGCGTTGGTTCAACAGAAGTTATGTTTTTGAATTGGTAAAGGTACTTAAGAGTCAGTTGTGCACTATTTAAGTAAGTTAAAGGTAAAGTCACCACATCCCAGAATGCTGGTCTAACATCTGAGAGAGACAACTGGCGGTGGTTGAAACCGAGTGTGACCATACCTCACACAAAGGGCAAAGCTGAGAAGGTGGAGCCTCTATGGTAACCAACATTATTGGCATCGCTCTGAATCGCAGCCAACTCAGCTAACTAACCTGCAACTAGTGGTGTGCCACAGGGATCAGTGCTGGAACCACAATTATTTACAATACATATATATTAATGACTTGGAGAAGGAAAATGAATGCACTATGTCTAAGTCTGAGGATAGCATAAAATAAGTGGAAAGGCAAGTGGTGAAGATGACAAAAAGAATCTGCAGAAGTTCATAGACAGGGTCCACAAGTGGATGGAATGTTGGAAGATGGAATATAATGTGGGAAATGTGTGGTCGTGCATTTTAGCTGGAAGAATACAGGAATTGATTATTACTTAAATGGACAAAGACTCCAGAAAGCTACAGCACAGAGAGATACGGAAGGTGTTGTGCCTAAATCACAAAAGGCTAACACACAAGTTCAGCAAGTAATAGGAAAGGCAAGTGGAACTCTGGGCTTCATTTCCAGAAGAATGGAGTATAAAATAGAAAGATCCTTCTAAAATTACATAAGGCACTAGTCAGACCACCACTGGAATACAGCTGGGTTAATGTGAGAGGGGTGAATCATGACAGTCAGTGACACCCTGGCTTCAATCAAGACATTCACTATTATAGCTGACATGTTTACTCAGTCTGTCAAGGGCACAGATGGGTGAATAGAACGGTGGGGCAGTTCAAAGCCAATGGGGTTGAGAAGAAAGTCTAAGGAGAAGAGATTACGTGCACTTGGGTGTTCAGAAAAGACAAAAGGCTGAGACTGAGACTCACTGCATGAGGAGCAACCACTGTTTCCTTCCATTATCCAGAAACAACAAGTGGGCAATGAAACTGAAAAGGGCTGCCACCAACCCCAGAATGAACAAGGTTAGTATTTGCTTCACCGAGGGAGACGACTTCAACTTCAAGCCATGTGAGGTCCAATAAGGGACAACAGCATTACAGTGACCCTCGTACAGTTCAGGTGAAAGACAGTTGCAAACAATACTTGCTGTGTGGCCTCGGGCATTAACCTACCCTGTGGGCTACAAATCCTGGCTCCAAGCACACCTGACCACCTTGTGCAACTTGGGGAATCAATGCCATTGACCTTCTTCCTACACTGCTGGACAATCCTCTAGATTAGGGCGGGAAAAAGAGTGGAAGGGCGATAGTCATTGGGGATTCAATTGTAAGGGGAGTAGATAGGCGGTTCTGCGGTCGAAAATGGGACTCCTGAATGGTATGTTGCTTCCCAGGTGGACGGGTCAGGGATGTCTCCGATCGGCTGCAGAACATTCTGAAGGGGGAGGGCGAACAGCCAGTTGTCGTGGTGCATATAGGCACCAATGATATAGGCAGAAAACGGGATGAGGTCCTACAAGCAGAATTTAGGGAGTTAGGAGCCAAGTTAAAAAGTAGGACCTCAAAGGTAGTAATCTCAGGATTGCTACCAGTGCCACGTGCTAGTCAGTGCAGATATGAAAGAATAGCCAGGATGAATGCGTGGCTTGAGAGATGGTGTAGGAGGGAGGGGTTCAGATTTTTGGGACATTGGAACTAGTTCTGGGGAAGGTGGGACTATTACAAATTGGACGGTCTACACCTGAACCGGACTGGAACCAATGTCCTTGGGGGTGCTTTTGCAAATGCTGTGGGGGAGGGTTTAAACTAATGTAGCAGGAGGATGGGAACCAAATATTGGCAGAAAAGAGGTAGTAACAATGGCTTGTAGGGAACTAGATAATGGAGACTAAAGGGAATAGTAGTCAGGGAGCAGATGATGAACACAAAGGGACAGGTGGTCTGAGGTGCATTTGTTTTAATGCGAGAAGTGTAGTAGACTAGGCAGATGAGCTTAGGGCTTGGATCGGCACCTGGGAGTATGATGTTATTGCTATTACTGAGACTTGGTTGAGGGAAGGGCATGACTGGCAACTAGTTGTCCCAGGATATCGATGCTTCAGGCGGGATAGAGAGGGAGGTAAAAGGGGTGGAGGAGTTGCAGTAATGGTCACAGCCACACTGAAGGAGGGCCCCATGGAGGACTCAAGCAGTGAGGCAACATGGGTAGAAGTCAGAAATAGGAAGGATGCAGTGACAATGCTGGGGCTGTACTACAGGCCTCCCAACAGCGAGCGTGAGATAGAGGTACAAATATGTAAAGAGATAATGGAAAGGTGTAGGAGAAACAGGGTGGTGGTGATGGGAGATTTTAATTTTCCCAACATTGACTGGGATTCACTCAGTGTTAGGGGTCAAGATGGAGCAGAGTTTGTAAGGTGTGTCCAGGAGGGTTTTCTAGAGCAGTATGTATGTAGTCCAACTCGGGAAAGGGCCATACTGGACCTGGTGCTGGGGAATGAACTCGGGCAGGTGGTTGATATTACAGTAGGGGGCTACTTTGGAAATAGCAACCACAATTCCGTAAGCTTTACAATACTCATGGACAAGGATAGGGTGGTCCTGAAGGAAGAGTACTAAACTGGGGGAAGGCTGACTATACCAAGATTCGGCAGGATGTGAGGAATGTAGATTGGGAGAAACTGTTTGAAGGTAAATCCACATTTGATATGTGGGAGGCTTTTAAGGAGAGGTTGATTAGTGTGCAGGAGAGACATGTTCCTGTGAAAATGAGGAACAGAAAAGGCAAGATTAGGGAACCATGGATGACAGGTGAAATTGTGAGACTCGCCAAGAGGAAAAAGGAAGCATACATGAGGTCTTGGCGACTGAAGACAGACGAAGCTTTGCAAGAATATCGGGAATGTAGAGCGAATCTGAAACGAGGGATTAAGAGGGCTAAGGGAGGACATGAGATATTGCTGGCAAAAATGGTTAAGGAAAATCCCAAAGCCTTTTATTCATATATAAAGAGCAAGAGAGTAACTAGAGAAAGGATTGGCCTACTTAAGGACAAAGAAGGAAAGTTATGCGCTGAGTCAGAGTAAATGGGTGACATTCCAAACGAGTACTTTGCATCGGTATTCACCAAGGAGAGGGACATGACGGATGTTGAGATTAGGGATAGATGTTTGCTTAGTCGAGGTCAAGTTGACATCAGGAAGGAGGAAGTGTTAGGTATCCTAAAATACATTAAGGTGGACAAGTCCCCAGGTCCAGATGGGATCTATCCCAGGTTGCTGAGGGAAGTGAGAGAGGAAATAGCCGGGGCCCTAACAGATATCTTTGCAGCGTCCTTAGACACGGGTGAGGTCCCAGAGGACTGGAGACTTGCTAATGTTGTCCCCTTGTTTAAAAAGGGCAGCAAGAATAATCCAGGTAATTATCGACCGGTGAGCCTGACGTCAGTGGTAGGGAAGCTACTGGAGAAGATACTGAGGGATAGGATCTATTCCCATTTGGAAGAAAATGGGCTTATCAGCGATAGGCAACATGGTTTTGTACAGGGAAGGTCATGTCTCACCAACTTAATAGAATTCTTTGAGGATGTGACAAAGTTGATTGATGAGGGAAAGGCTGTAGATGTCATATACATGGACTTCAGTAAGGCATTTGATAAGGTTCCCCATGGCAGGCTGATGGAGAAAGTGAAGTCACATGGGGTCCAGTGTGTGCTAGCTAGATGGATAAAAAACTGGCTGGGCAACAGGAGACAGAGGGTAGTAGTAGAAGGGAGTTTCTCAAATTGGAGACCTGTGACCAGTGGTGTTCCACAGGATCTGTTCTGGGACCACTGTTGTTTGTGATATATGTAAATGATTTGTAGAAAGGTGTAGGTGGTCTGATCAGCAAGTTTGCTGATGACACTAAGATTGGTGGAGTAGCTGATAGTGAAGGGGACTGTCACAAATTACAGCAGAATATAGATAGACTGGAGAGTTGGGCAGATAAATGGCAGATGGAGTTCAACCTGGGCAAATGCGAGGTGATGCATTTTGGAAGATCAAATTCAAAGGCAAACTGTACAGTAAATGGAAAAGTCCTAGGGAAAATTGATGAACAGAGACATCTGGGTGTTCAGGTCCACTGTTCCTGGAAGTTGACAACGCAGGTCAATAGGGTGGTCAAGAAGGCATATGGCATGCTTTCCTTCATTGGGCGGGGTATTGAGTACAAGAGTTGGCAGGTCATGTTGCAGTTGTATAGGGCTTTGGTTCGGCCACATTTGGAGTACTGTGTACAGTTCTGGTCACCACATTACCAAAACGATGTGGATGCTTTGGAGAGGGTGCAGAGGTGGTTCACCAGGATGTTGCCTGGTATGGACCGCACTAGCTATGAAGAGAGGTTGAATAGATTAGGATTATTTTCATTTAAAAGACGGAGATTGAGGGGGGACCTGATTGAGGTCTACAAAATCATGAGGGGTATAAACAGGGTGGATGGCAAAAAGCTTTTTCCCCAGAGTGGGGGACTCACTTACTAGGGGTCATGAGTTCAAAGTGAGAGGAGGAAAGTTTAAGGGAGATATGCATGGAAAGTTCTTTACACAGAGGGTGATGGGTGCGTGGAATGCGTTGCCAGCGGAGGTGGTAGACGCAGACACGTTAGCGTCTTTTGATATATGTGGACAGGTACATGGATGGGCAGGGAGCAAATGGACACAGACCCTTAGAAAATAGATGACAGGTTAGACAGAGGATCTTGATCGGTGCAGGCTTGGAGGGCCGAAGGGCCTGTTCCTGTGCTGTAGGTTTCTTTGTTTCTTTGTATTATTGAGGCTGAACTGATCTGGGTAACAACCTCGACCAGGCTGCAGGGTCTGGTGCGTGGCCTCCTCTGTCTGTGGAGAAAAGAGGCTGGCCTTCCATTTCACTAACCCAATCTAACAGGACATTCCGGTCCCGGTTTGCAATCCGGGTGCCAATTTTCCCTTATCTGCCACATCCATGGAAAATCAATAAAACCATGCTAGGCATGACCACAGAACAACAGCGACTGACCAGGGGCGCACTGGCTCTTTAAATTTGGTGCCAATGCCAGGAATCCCACAATGCTCTGGCAGTGCCAAATACCTCTTTCTGTGGCCCAGGGGAGAACTGGAAAAGAGTGGAACATAGTTAATAGGGTGAGCTTGGGACAATACCATGAGAAAAGCATCATCAAGAGAAATGGTCCATGGAACTCAAAAATGGTACTGAACAGATTTCCAGTAATATGCCTAAGGATAGGACAGCTGTTGCATTTTAAGGGTGGATTCTGGAAAAATGCCTCAACAGAATGTTAGAATAGCAAAGAACACACTGTTCCAGATTAATCCTAGTTTGTTTCAAGTTATTTGTCATTTCTTTGTCAAAACTTGAGTTCTTTTATTGTCATAAATTAAAAGCTTGGGTTGTTAACAGCACCAGTTGATTGAATTATTAGGTCTGCAAAAATGTCAATTCACTGAAATGTTGTGACATTTTCTCACACTCTGTTTTATTTTCCTTTTTTGTCACAAGCATCCATCTGCATTTAAAAGACAGAATTTTGTGTGTGATATTTTACTTCAAGTTTTTCTTCCATCCTACTATGATTAGTCTATTAAACGAATTCCTTGCTACTCAACTCACAAAACAATTTCACAGTATCTCCGGGACCCCAGGTTAAACAATCCATGATCAAAATGCTTTACGAAATAGAAAGACAAATGAAAGATCGACAGTTAAGGAGAATTCATAGAATGGTCAGTCATTGCAAAAAACAACTTTTAATTGTGTTAGCTATAAACAGAGAGCAATTGCAATATTTTAATATTGTAGTCAGATTCCACAAATCCATTTAACATACTGGCACTCATTTAAGTTGAATCAAATTTGCGATATGTCAGTGATCAGTTTAAATGTGGATTTCAATTGAAAAATAAACATGTGAATGTAGACTTCAAAACTGAATAGGACAGGTTCTAAAGTCAGTTGCATTCATGTTGAACATAACAAATATGTGGAAATCTGAGTAGGGTCCCTCTAACTCATTCACTCATTCAATTAATATTCATAAGAATTCAACATCTTAATACAATGAATGTTCTTTTACTCACATGCTTCTTACAAAGATTATGGTTTTCCTCTTTGATCCTTTAAATAAGATATATTAGAATATTTTAAGAAAAAGCATTCATTGTTGCTCATTGTACAAATTTCATGTTTGAAGTTCACTGCTGTGATATATACACAGTGCATGCTGAAGGATGTTTCATAAAGATTGGCACTTCAGCCTTCCTGGCATATTACAAGATCCATTTTGTGCCAATTACAAATAGTAGATATCAAAGGTTTCTAATACGGCCATTTCTGGTTAAAGAAAGAAGTGGGATCAGCCATATGGATGGCTGCCAACTATGCATCCCACAAACAGTGAAACATGAAATTCAATAACTTCTTGATCAAACACTCTGATCCATGGCAAGTTAGTATTCTGGGGTCACAGTCAATAAATGCCTCTGTGGCCAATTTATGTAAAGTTAACTCTTAACATATCAACAAAGACTGACTCATTCCACTTTGCTCAGAGTGCACTTGACATATAGATCCACAGCTTTTCCACATTGGCTACAAGTACGTTATGCCATTTGAAGGACTGGCATAACTGCTGCTCTGTGGGTGAAGAGAAGAACTCTGGATCAAAGGATCAGGATATGGGTTGACCACCTAGAATGGAACATCCTCTCTCTTCAGTGTATGAATCTTTGGAGGTCTCTAGATTCTTCAAAACTGAAATCAATAAATGTTTGGACATTGAGGAATCAAAGAATTCCAAGAAAGCGTGAAATGATGGAGTTAAGATAGACCGGCAGCGATCTGTTGAATATATTGAGTAGGCTCAAGAGACCATAGGGACTAAAATAATAAAATGTGAGGCTGGATGAACACAGCAGACCAAGCAGCATCTCAGGAGCACAAAAGCTGACGTTTCGGGCCTAGACCCTTCATCAGAGAGGATGTGCTCTCTTTGTGCTCCTGAGATGCTACTTGGCCTGCTGTGTTCATCCAGCCTCACATTTTATTATCTTGGATTCTCCAGCATCTGCAGTTCCCATTATCTCTGATACCATAGGGACTAAACTGGCTCCTACGTTTAACTTAAATTCTCAGAACCGGTTCCTGAAAAATAAGAATAACATTGTAAAATTGTTCTTTTAATACTTCTGTGATGAAAATAAAACAGAAAGTAATGCAGAAATTCAGCAGGTATTGCAATGTTTGAAGAGAGAAACAGAGTTAATAGCTCGAGTACAATACGATTCTTCTTTGGAAGACGAGTTATATTAACTCTATTGCTCTCTCTCAGTCAACCAACATCCGAGATTCAAAAAGGAAATTTCAGATGCTTGGTATTAGCTACTTGAAGGGAATAATTCTCTACTAATTCTAGTTCAAGACTGACTTTATTGTAGAGTCATAGAAATGTACAGCACTGAAGCAGACTTCTAGGTCCAACTCATCCAGGTCGATCAGATATCCCAAATTAAACTTCTATAATTTGCCAGCATTTAGACCATATCCTCCTACACTCTTCCTATTCATATACCCTCCAGATGCCTTTTAAATGATGGTGTTGAGAAAGACAGAATCAGCTACCATGATCAGATTTACCAATATTTATGAGTGGTCCTGGCCAAGCGTTTTTAATAACACACATTCATCTTGGGGTGGAGATAAATTGAGTTCTCCCAGCTGCCACTGGTGTTTCTCATCCAATCAGCAGATAGAGCTAACCAGTCCATGCATGCCGGGTACCTCAGAGATTGACGCTCAGGAAGTTCCATTATAACGCACGTCTTGTTAACGCGAATTGGCTGTAACGCAGTTGATGAACAGTGGATACAGTTTGGATAACACAAACTTGCTACTGTACAGCATAGCGATTTTCTATAGTGTAATTCGCTACAGCACAAGGTCACGCAAGAACACAACTATTGTGTTATAGGAGAACTATTTGTACTTTGCTTTTAGTTGACTTTGTGGTGAAGCATCCTTCCCTGAGTCATATTGAGCCCTCCTTCCCTAAATTGTACAGATCAAGATGTTTGGTCTGTGCTGAATAACTAATTTTATGAAAGGCATGGTGAAAATGTACAAGATAATAAAATGTGAGGCTGGATGAACACAGCAGGCCAAGCAGCATCTCAGTGTGCTCCTGAGATGCTGCTTGGCCTGCTGTGTTCATCCAGCCTCACATTTTATTATCTTGGATTCTCCAGCATCTGCAGTTCCTATTATCTGTGAAAATGTACAAAGTGGCCACAGCAATCTGCATCAGGAAAGGAAAAATAGGTGTGGTTCTTGATTGCTCTCCAGTTTGGGTGTGCATAGGCACCAGGCAAGGGTAGAATCCATTTTAACTGTATTCACCTACCCAAATGCAGCAAGATCAAGACAACATTCAGGCTTGGCCTAATAAGTAGCAAGGAACATTCACAACACACAAATGCCAGGCAATAACCCTCTCCAACAAGAGAGAATCTAAGCATTATCGCTTGACATTCAATGGCATTACTGTTGCTGAGTTCACTACTAACATCATCCTGGAGGTTACCAATGACCAATCATTGAACCAAACCAGCCACATAAACATCATGGTCAGAAGAGGTCAGAGGCGAAGAATCCTGCATCAAGCATCTCACCTCCTAACTCAAAGTCTGTCCCCTAGTTACAAAGCAAAAGTTTGGAATGTGATGGAAAATTCTCCACTTCGCTGGATAGCTGAAACAACACTTAAACAGCATAACCCCATGCAGGACAAAGCAGCCCATGTAATTGGCATCCCATCTCATGCCATCAACATATACTCCCTCTACCATCAATGCAGTGTTTGCCACCTCCAAAACGCATGGCAGCAACTTACCACAGCTGCTTAATAAAGAACCTTCCAAACCTGAGAGTTCTACCATGTAGAAGGACAAGAGCAGCAGATGCATGGGAAGAATACCACCCATAAGATCACATCCAAGCCACACACCATCCTGACCTGGAACTATGTGAGCATTCCCTCATCGCCACAAGTTAGTATCCTGGAACTCCCTCCTTAACAGCACCTTGTGTACATACACCACATGAACTGAAGTGGCTCAATAAGGCAGATCAACACCACCTACTCAAAGGCAATCCAATGCTGTGATGTCCACATCCCATGAATGAATTAAAGTGTCTTCCTTTGGCAGGAATAAGATTAAGGGAATCCATCTCCAAGCAGCTACCATCAGTGCCATGCTGAGTGAGACACTTCTGTCATACAGAAATGCTTCAATCCCATTCCTCCCAGTTTGTTAATCAAGTAATGATGTTTTGCTGGCATATTGTAATTATCATTGATACGCCTGTTTCCATCCGGTGTTTGAGGACAAACAGCTGGAAGAATAAATGTCTGAAGGAAAGCAAAGAAAACCTAAGTCACCTTAGATATCTAAGAAGCAGAGCAAATGATATTTATAAAACTAGCAGAAACAACATGTCTGTTTTAAAAAGCTTTGGAAGTCATTAACATGGTTTCAAGCAATGGGATCTTCCCATATGGTGAGAAAAACATTTCATGTGTCAGTCTAACTAAAATGGTATTCATGAGAATATTATGACAGGCCACAAGTAATTGTGCTAATGTTAGACAAATGCTGGCATATGATCTGCAGATGACTGACCATTAGCATCTTTCACTGCACTCCGTTTCCTCTGTGACATCATCAAGGAAGAAACATCCATCAGTTCCCAGTGCTCCTCTCAGCTGCTGAATCTTCCGGCTGTCTGAATAAATAACTTTGTCTTGATAAATTACTTGTGTAAAAAGAACCATCCATTTCATCATATTTATGGACTAAAATGATCACAGCATGCTACAAACAATTTGTTCCCAGCAGTAATTATTGAGATATTCTCCCCTTTCAGCATCACCAGCTGAAATGCCACAGCTAATTTCTACAGATAATGAAGCGGCACTGTCTTGTTTATGTTTATTGAATCAAAGCTTACTTAAGCTGTATCACTCTATATGAATACACCAATTCCTCCGAATAGCAGAAATTTCAACACTTCAACATAATTAGGTTACAGATTTCACAATCCACTTTTTCTGAATGCTCCTCAAACAGGTTGGAAACAAAGGGAATGTCTGGCTGACTCAATAAGTCCACCTCTTTTACCTTCTATTCTGACCACAGAAATGAAATCTCCAACTGCTGTAATCGCCAATAATCATTTCAGCATTTCCAAGTTGCTTGAGTAAGATAATTAAAGATAATTGGAGTGAATTAGAAAAAAACTTAAAGGTTATACAACATAAATCAAACCAACTAATGCACTTTAACAAGACTTTAAATTTCTGCTTCGGTGAAAATCTGGGTGCTAACCCTTATTGACTTCTAACCAAATATGTTGGACAAAATAATGAAAAACAACTTCAGTGTTATCGCTGATCTATGTATCAAGTCATTCATTACACATTGTGCTCTAAAACCCTTATTTCAATTCACTTTTTCATTTATTTCCTTATATTTCTCAAAGAACTTGGTTGAGACAATCTAGAATCAATTCAGGCTGAGATTGACTGCTTGCCCAATGATGAAATATATCTTTAGGTTTATGCTTTTTTTGCATCCCGTGTCTGCAATAACTACAATCAATTACAGCTATTCATGGAACTCCCAAGGAACACTGCCTCCAAGCCCTCTTCTAGCACACTGGAACAACTCTCTCCTCCCAGCCCACCCTGCAAACCTTTGCCCACTCCGGTTCTTTTACAGAATTCTGTGAATTCTAACTTTCTTCATTTCCCATCCCATGCCTACTTAAACAGAATTGTTTGACTATATAGTGTAGTAATTACGATGTATTCTAAAGGTCTCTTCATTCCATTTATCTCCAACAAGTTTTTATTCCCTCTGTCCAATTCATTTTAGCCTCACGAACTCAGCCAGAACAGCCAGGCCTTCTCACAAACTGCATCTCCCAGAAACCACTGTGCATCCTTGTTGAGTGTATAAAAATATTTTACTACAGGTCATTCTGAATAAAAACAGCTTTTTTAACATTATAAGAACAACAAACACAGCTATACTCAATATAATAACATTTGCTTCGATTAAGTTGTAAGTGGGAGATCACATGTTATGGAAAACTATACAGTTAATGACAGGACCCTGAACAGCATTGATAGACAGAGGGATCTTAGAGTTCAATTCCATAGCTCCCCGAAAGAGACCCTACAAGTAGAAAGGGGGGTGAAGGTGGCTTATGGCATGCTTGCCTTTATTGGTCAGGGAATTGAGTACAAGAGTCAGGATGTAAAGTTGCAGCTTTGTAAGATTTTGGTTAGGCCAGTTCTGGTCGCCACTTTACAGCAAGGATATAGACGCTTTGGAGAGGATGCAGAAGATGTTGACCAGGATGCTGCCTGGATTAGACGGTATAAGCTATGAGGGGAGCTAGAAAATCTCAGGTTTTCTTCTCTGGAATGGCAGAGGCTGAGAGGAGACTTGATAGAAGTCTATAAAATTATGAGACGCACAAATTGGGTTGACGGTCAGGAAATGTTCCCAGAGTTGAAATGTCCAATACTAGGGGGCATGCATTTAAGGTGAGGGGGGAAAGTTCAAAGGAGTTGTGAGGGGCAAGAGTTTACACAGAGAGTGGTAGGAGTCTGGAAAGCAGTGCCAGGGGTGATGGTGGAGGCAGATATAATAGGAGTATTAAAGGGATATTTAGATGATCACATGAATATGCAAAGAATGGAGTGTTACTGACCAAGGGCAGACAGAGAGGATTAGTTTAGTTTGGCATCATGTTTGGCATAACATTGTAGACTGACAGGCCCGTTCCTTTGCTGTATGGTTCTATGCTCTAAGTTGTGCTTCATTTTTCTTTATGATGCTTAATCACAATCTTTAGTTTTGTTCACTTCTGTGACAGTCTTGCACTGTGTCCCCAAATACAAATAATCAAAACCCAGTCTGGAAGAAAGGTCACTGGACCCAAAATTTTAACTCTGCTTTCTCTCCATAGATGCTGCCAGACCTGCTGAATTTTTCCAGTAATTTCTGATTGCCAGCATCCACAATTCTTTGGGGGTTTTTTTTGGTTTAATCAAAGTTACTGAAATCTGAAATTCTGCACTTCAAAATAATACGTTCGATGACAATATCTACGTTACAAGTCGGCCTATAAATGAACAGCTCACACAACATCACATCAGATACTTCAAGTGTGTTAACTGTGGAACATTTATTGTAATGATTCCATTCATTTCCCGGAGGAATATATTAATTAAACATGATGGCAGTGTTATATTAGTGTATGCACGCAATGTGTCTTATGATAACACAAAATGAATCATTAAACTGGAAGCTGATCTTTTGATCCTTTAAACTCACAAAAGGTGCCTGTTTCCAACAGAACAAATGCTGTAATCTCGTTGGCTGAAATGGCTGATGACCTATACTTATGTGCTAAGCATGGATGGATGGTGAAGCTCCTTCCAAATTTCCTCAGGGCACGAGACTGACACAAGGAAAAGAAAATGAAGGACATTTCCCAAATATGTTGATCCTAAGAAAGCTATCTGACCAATGGCCCACTCAGCAGACAGGGAATTTAGCTTTAACTGCTCTGTCCCATCTGTCTGCAGCATTAGCCAACAGACAAAGTGCAACCACAAACCTGTAAGAATCAGGGAGAAACAACACTCTTGAGCACAGCCTTAAGGTGGTGGGGTCATGGCATTTCTGTTCTTGCTCATTCAGTATCAAATCAACTGCTAAATGACTAAGTCAACCACTTTGTCCCCCAGGCAATGCCATTGACAGAACAAATAAAATTAAAACACACTGGTACGTAAACAGAAAATGCTGAAACTTCACCATAGATCATGAAGGAAAGGCAAAGTATAAAATTATCTCATCTTGTTACAGGGCTTTTTGAAGAAGCACTATGAGACATAGAGACATAAGAATCAATCATTCAGGACAGAACCACACCCTTCGGTCCAACCAGTCCACACCAGAATGACCCCAACCGAAGTAGTCCCACCTGCCTGCTCCTGGCCCATATCCCTCCAAACCTTCCCTATTCGTGCACTTATTTAAGTGCATTTTAAACATTGTAACTGTGCCCTCATTCACAACTTCTTCAGGCAGTTCTTTCCAAACGCGAACAACCCTCTGTGTAAAAAAAAAACTTGCCCCTCATGTCTTTTTAAAAGTCTTTCTCCTCTCACATTAAAAATATGCCCCCTTGTCTTGAAATCCCCCACCCCAGGGAAAAGACACCTAACATTAACCATATTTATAACCTCAGGATTTTATAAACCCCGAGAAAGGTCACCTTTCAACCTCCTCCAATCCAATGAAAAAATTCCCAGCCTTTCCATATAACTCTAACCTTCCATATGCAGCAACATTCTGGTAAATCTCTTCTGAACACTCTCGAGATTATAACAGGGCAACCAGAACTGGGCGCAGTATTCCAGAAGAGGCCTCATCCATGTAGTTACAGAGTGATGAGCTTTCCCGTCTGCAGTCTAAGTTCAGTGAAGTGAATGGCTTTTCCCTCACATAATTATGAAGTCCGCAGTTTATCAAATACATATGCATGGGCATTTCAGCTCAGCGAAATCCTTTTTCCCCCTAATGTGCTTTAGGGAAGGAAGTTGCCATCCTTAGCTGGCCTTGCCTACATGTGACTCCAGACCCACAGCAATGTGGTTGGCTCTTCTGGGCAATTAGGGACGGGCAATAAATGCTGCCTCGCCAGTGACACTCTCATCCCGTGAATGAATAAAGACAAAAAAAAACTTCAAAGCTGATTGGCACTGAGAGATGGCACTTGCATAATTTAAGGTGGCATTTACACTCATTTGTTTAATGGAGCTGTACTTTCCTTAGGTGTGCTGTGAATTGAGAAGTATGAGATCATGAAGATCAGGATATCATTTCAAGTCAGAAATGTGCAGACCATTCCATAAGATTTATGTGCAAGTCAAATCATAGACCGAAATATGGCTTGACAGATTAATTTTACGTCATTTTTATTTAATGAGATGGTTTGTCACTGAAACACATGCTGCAGTTCTGGTTTTAATAATAAAACCAAAGTTTATTGGGAAAAGAAATGGAGATAAAATAGAATAAAACAAATTATTCACATGTGACACAATTTGGAAGATTTGAAATAAGTGGTGAAACAACATCCAACCTATCACAATAGCATCCCATTACAGTACGCAAACACTTAGAGAATGCCCTTCCCAATCACATTTATAAGTTTGACTCAACTGTTTCTTTCTAGTCCCAGTCTTGAGAGTTTGAAGGTCTCTTCCTTGACTAACCACGCAACTCAGCTTAGATTTTCCCTACTTACTCAAAGTAACTCATTCAGGTACTAGCCAAACACTTCTCGTCTGGAACCTCCACAGCAAAACCCATCCACTAAGGTAGCTTATTTCCTAATAGCCCTGAATGAATTTCCTTTCTGTGGGACAAACTACATTTTTAACATCTAACTTCAACCAGGATTTCTATAAACTGAAACAAAAGCTTTCCAATCTGTGGGTTTTTTCCAGAAAAGAAAAATCAAATTCTGATTCTTTCAAATCAAAAGCAATCTAATGTTTTTTTAATGAGAATGGGAACTGCAGATGCTGGAGAATCCAAGATAACAAAGTGTGAAGCTGGATGAACACAGCAGGCCAAGCAGCATCTCAGGAGCACAAAAGCTGTTTCTTTTGTGCTCCTGAGATGCTGCTTGGCCTGCTGTATTCACCCAGCTTCACACTTCGTTATAATGTTTTTTAATGTTTACTCTGACTGATCATAAAATTCTCATAATGCATCACTAACAGAAGCAAAATGCATTTCCCATCCCTGACTGCCCTCACGAAGGAGACAATAAGCTATCCTGTTGAACTGCTACAATCCATGAATGCTGTTACACTTGCAGTTTTAGGATTCTAACCCAACCACTATGAAGGATAGGCAATATATTTTCCAAGTCAGAATTGTGGGTGATTTAGAGGCGAACTTGGAAATTGTTATCCCACACGTCTGCTGCCATTATTTTTCCCGGTGGTGAAAGTCACAGACTTGGAAGGTGCTGTCAGAGTAGCCTGGAGCCCATTGTAGGGAGAGTGAATGTTTAAATCCCAATAAAGCAGAATGCTTTGCCAAGAAACAGCAGTGAGCTTCTTGCGGGCTGTTGTCGCTGTACACATCCAAGTAAGATGAGGGTATTCCATCAATCTCCTGGCTTGTCTTACAGATGGCAGGAAGGTTTTGTGGAATCATGAATTGAAAGCCTTGCCACAGGATTCCTATTCTCTGGCTTGTTTTCGTGTCCACAGTATATAGCTACTGGTGGGAATTCATCACAATGAGCTTTAGAACAACACAGGCTACAATTCAAAAGCGATTCCTTATGTGTGAAATGTTTTGGGGCATGTTGAGGATACACTAGATTATTGCAAATTCTGCCGTTCATTTGTTCTCATAGTTCAAATTTTGGAATGGGTTTAAATCTATACTAGCAAACCAGTCAAAGTCCACACTGGTGGCATAAAACAGATGTAGATCTTGACATGTTTTTACATCCTCATAATATTTCAAGACCTCATTACTCGACTGTTTCCCACTAAAATAAAAGTCACAACAGTAAACAATCCTCTTCCTTTTTAACTCAAACATCTAGAAAATGCAATAAAGATTGGATTATAGAATAATGTTAGAATAACAAATACAATCAGGCCATCAGTAAAATTCCTCTCAGCCAAGAAAAATATCCATTTCATAATCCTCTCTTAATATAACACATTCCAGAACTGAAGTGTACATCACAAATTAAATCTGAATGTTTGACAATTCAGCTTAACTATCCAGTTAGCCTCGTTGATGGAAAATGTTTTTAAGATCTTTTTATTTTAGTTTGAATAAAGCATTAACAAAGGTGCTAGCTGACACATCCTCCTCACTTGATTTAAATAGCAGAGTACTTTAAACAGCAGAGTAATTGATGTTAGGTCAAAATCAAAAGGACAGTTACATGCAAAAATCTACCAGGAAAGAATTCTCTCTTCTACCATTACACCATACATGCTCCTCTTGTTTTTCGAAAGATATTGGGAATCAAACTGCATATGTTGAATACCATGAAGATGTTTTTTAGACCAACCAGGAGAGGTATTTACTCTACAACTATGGAGAAAGTGGAATTAATTCCAGGCCCCAAGGTGACTTCCCATATTAAGCAGAGGTTCACCTGCACATCTGCCAATGTGGTTTACTGCATCCATTGTACCCGGTGTGGCTTCCTCTACATTGGGGAAACCAAGCGGAGGCTTGCGGACCGCTTTGCAGAACACCTCCGCTCGGTTCGCAATAAACAACTGCACCTCCCAGTCGCAAACCATTTCAACTCCCCCTCCCATTCTTTAGATGACATGTCCATCATGGGCCTCCTGCAGTGCCACAACGATGCCACCCGAAGGTTGCAGGAACAGCAACTCATATTCTGCTTGGGAACCCTGCAGCCCAATGGTATCAATGTGGACTTCACCAGCTTCAAAATCTCCCCTTCCCCCACCGCATCCCAAAACCAGCCCAGCTCTTCCCCTCTACCCACTGCATCCCAAAACCAGCCCAGCTCTTCGCCTCTACCCACTGCATCCCAAAACCAGCCCAGCCTGTCTCTGCCTCCCTAACCTGTTCTTCCTCTCACCCATCCCTTCCTCCAACCCCAAGCCGCACCTCCAACTCCTACCTACTAACCTCATCCCACCTCCTTGACCTGTCCGTCTTCCCTGGACTGACCTATCCCCTCCCCACCTATACTCTCCTCTCCACCTATCTTCTTTTCTCTCCATCTTCGGTCCGCCTCCCCCTCTCTCCCTATTTATTCCAGTTCCCTCCCCCCATCCCCCTCTCTGATGAAGGGTCTAGGCCCGAAACGTCAGCTTTTGTGCTCCTGAGATGCTGCTTGGCCTGCTGTGTTCATCCAGCCTCACACTTTATTATCATTGATTCCAGGCCGTCTGGTTTAAAAGTAGGGATTCTTGGGCCAAAAGAGCCCAATAATGTACCTGATCAGAGACTATTACTCACTACAGGAGCAGGTAGGACTGCAGCCTCCTGGCTCACAGGTAGGGACATGACGACTTGCCACGTTGATTTTATTTTTGCAGTTGGATGCTGGTGTAGGATACGACCGTTTCAGATATTGTCTTTTAAGTCAACCTGCTCAGGGATGCTATTACAAACCTCTGGAGCAGGTAGGACTTGAACGCTGGCCTCCTGGCTCACAAGCAGGGACACTACCACTGTGCCACAAGGGCAGTGCACCATGCTGATTTTACTGAACACAGCGCAAATGTTCAACACCTGTCACATTCCCCTTAGAATCTTTTCAAAGGCTGGCTTATCAATTTAGGACAAAACTGCAGATAGGTTTCAACCTTTCAGCAGTGACTGATGGCCTCCAAGAACTATCCAAACATATTTAGAACCAATATTTTATGCTAACGGATGAAAGCTGCTGAATGGAGAAGCAGCACATCAGTCACCCAGTTGTCACATTGCTGTAACAGGTGTGTGCCACAGTTAATGTTTAAACAAACTGGTGTAATTTTTTTTCTCTCTCTCCTCTCTGTTCTAGTTTCCAGCAACAACTTACATTTATATTTATTTTTATCATTAGAAATCTCCAAGTGTTTCGCAGAAAAGTAATCAAAAATAGATGGATGCAGTGTCAACGAGACGGTGATGAAAGGTTTAAGTCAATAGCTGGATTATAAACAGTGTTCCAGTGGTAAATGAGATGCAGAGACGGAAATTTTAACGCAGAGAATTCAACAGCATCTGGCTTAAAAGGTTGGAAATGCAACAGGGGCAAAAGGGAGGGAAGAACACACAATTAGAATTAAAGCAAATTCACGGCTAGTGGAGAGGATTGCTATCATACATTGGGGACATTGAGCTCTGGGGTCAAAGCATATCAGCATGGAACAGAGGGATTGATGAGGGGTATTCAGTGCAAGATGCAATCCAAGCTGCAGAGTTCTGATTCAGCTGATGATTAAAGTGGCAGTTGGGAATGTGGGGACGACCAGGAAACCCGTGAGGTAGTCAAGTCCATAAACTAATATCCAGGTTCAGTGACAGTATCATGGAATGATACCAGGAGCCGCAAGAAGTCAACTGCACAGCATAAGAGGGTCAGCAAGAGGGATCATTCAAATGGAATCAAGAGGGGAAAAGAGGAAGCGAGAGTCAACGTTTGCCGCAACAGGTTGGTCCAGGGCTCCAGCAGATACGTGTGACGGTGTCAGGCATCACACACCAGTGAGACAAGTTTGCCAAAGGAATACCAAGGGGCGACAGGAGCGAAAATTAGAAGAGAGACGGCAGCCATATCCAAACTAAGCAGGAATGAAGGAAATAAAGAATGAACACTGTTCCAAACAGTAGCTGTAAGGAGCTGAAGGATGCTCAAAATCCGCAGCAGGATCTGGAAGGTGAGTCTATGAAGGATAACAGGAAATTCTGAAGGATGTGTGGAGTCATCAGAAGTGTGCAGGCAGCAGCAAAATGGAGGGCGCTCAGCAGCTTGACAGCCTGTTCAAGCATTATATGGGTATCATCAAAAACAAAGTAGAACGTACTCAATATTGTATGAAAAATCCCAACAAAGGAGCATAAAGCACTGCCACAGAAGGTCATGCAATTCATGGCAGCAGAGCTGAGAATACAGTCTTAGTACAAAACAATGTCAATGATCAGGCATCAAAGCCAAGTCCTGGAAAGAAACCGTATTCTGGCCATAACAAGGTGTAGAGCTGGAGGAACCCAGCAGGACAGGCAGCATCAGAGGAGCAGGAAAGCTGACGTTTCAGGTCTGGACGCTTCTTCAGAAAACATTCTGTCCATTACTTGCACAACAGCAGAATAACCGTAAAGAGGCAACACCACCTCATCAGGTGGGGAAGAATCACTGTCACCTGAAACAAGTTGGTTTAAATTTGAAGAGACAAATGCTTTGTCATTGGGAAATCATATTTGAGGTTTTTTGAAGAAGTAACAAGAAGGAGTGATGAAGGCAGAGCAGCAGACCTGATCTATATGAACTTCAGTGAGACTTTAACAAGGTTGGAAGACTGGTTACTGAGGTTAGATCATATGGAATCCAGAGAGAACTAGCCATTTGGATACAAAACTGGTTCAAAAGGTAGGAGACAGAAGGTGGTGTTGCTTTTCAGACTGGAGACCTGAGACCAGCAGTCTGCAACAACAATCGGTGTTGGGTCCACTGCTTTTTGTCATTTATATAAATGATTTGGATCTGAACAGAGCAGGTACAATTAATAAGTTTGCAGTAGACACCAAAATTGGAGGTGTAGCGGACAGCGAAGAGAGTTACCTCAGAGTACAACGGGATCTTATCAGATGGGGCGATGGGCTAAGGAGTGGCAGACGGAGTTTAATTCTGATAAATGTGAGGTGCTGCATTTTGGAAAGGCAAATTAGGGCAGGATTTATACACTTAATGGTAAGGTCCTGGGGAGTGTTGCTGAACAAAGAGATCTTGGAATACAAGTTGATTGTTCCTTGGAAGTGGAGTCACAGGTGGGTAGGAAAGTGAAGAAGGCATTTGGTACGCTAGCCTTTACCGATCAGCGCATTGAGTATAAGAGTGGGACATCATATTGTGGTTGTGCAGGACATTGGTGAGGCTACTTTTGGAATACTGCTTTCAGTTCTAGTCTACGTGCTCTTGGAAGGATGTTTATTAAACTTAAAGGATTCTGAAAGCATTTACAAGGGTGTTGCTTGGGTTGCGGGGTTTGAGAGGCCGAATAGACTGGGACTGTTTTCCCTGGAGTGTCACAGGCCGTGGGGTGACATTATAGAAGTTTATAAAATCAAGAGGGGCATGGATAGAGTGAATAGACAGCATCTTTTCTCTTGGGCAGGAGAGCCCAAAACTAGAGGGCATAGATTTAGGGTGAGGGGGAAAGATTTAAAAGGGACCTAAAAAGCAACTTTTAACACAGAGGGTGGTGTGTGTATGGAACAAGCTGCCAGAGGGAGTAGTGGAGGCTGGTACAATTACAACATTTAAAAGGCATCTGGACGGGTACACGTATAAAAAGCATTTACAGGGACATTAGCCAAATGTTGGCAAATGGGACTAAATTAATTTAGGATATCTGGTCAGCATGGACAAGTTGGACCAAAGGGTCTGTTTCCATACTGTACATCTCTATGACTCGATGGCTTGGCTGTATGATTTTGTCATTCAAAGCCAAGACTGACACTCCTTTATGTTCATTCAAATTGATCACTGCTTTATTGAATACGTGGCCCCATTACTATGGGATGAGATTAGTGACTTGCTTGTTATTCATTTTGATTTGCAGGATTTGAGCTAAAGGGAGAGTCTGAATAGACTGGGGCTGTTTTCCACGAGATAGGAGAGTCCAAAACTAGAGGGCATAGGTTTGAGGTGAGAGGGGCAAGATTTAAAAGGAGTTTGCAATTTTATCATGCCTTGCTCAATCTAGGATGTTCAGAAGCATTTCTATAGCTGGCAAAGAACTTCTATACAAGTATCTTTTGGAATGCAGGAACTATGCACACAGCAAAACCCCACAAAAGGCAATGTGAGAAATGCCCAAATCATCCTCTGGTTGTTCAGTTCAGGAATAAAAGCTGGTCAGAACTCTGGGAAGACGCCACTTCATGCAAAACTTTCGTTCCAACACAATCTGTCACCTGGGGCAGAGATGTAGCTCAAAGTTGTAATTAAGAGTTTGTTATGATCTCCATGGAGAACAGTGAACCTGAATAGCCAAATTTATCAAATGACTCTCAAATGAAGAAATTACCAACAAGATCCCACTTATTGCAGCTTTTACCTTAACATCAATCATTATCTGCACAAGTGAAGCATGAATCAACAGAAAATGACATTGGGACAAATTATAAATTATGCACATGACATCAATCTGGTTATCTCAGGAAATTACAATCATTTCCATTACTCCTCCCACAAATTCAGGACCACTTGAAACCTCACTGTCTTTCCAACTCAGTGTCCAGAATATACAATTACTCACTCTGCTCAGTGAACAGATTTGGCCCCCTGGTGATTTGCTGGTTAATTTCGCTTCACCAGAGTTCCCTGGAGGAAGTCATCAACCAAAATGCGTCTTGCAACAGAACCTCCTTAACTAGGTTCACAACAACTTGATGGCAAAGCATGCCTCGAGGCTTAAAGGTTTGGCTGACTCCTGCAAACTAAAGCACAATTGTCTCATTTATACCCACTTCTTAAATGTTGTTTTAACTTTCAGCCCTTTTAGTTTCAAAACACACATATACATCCTTTTACACGTGCCTTGTTGGATAAAGCTGAAGATAACAAGAACTGATAGCAGGATTTATAAGGGGCTATTTATGTGAGTGGAATTACGCTGAGCTAGTCAGATCTACAGAGTTAAAAGACTGCAGAAAGTCAGTAATTGCTATCTCTGTCAAATATGGCACACATTTGGACGAAACATTTAGGACTGGTCATGGATAATTCTAAATAAAACATACATGGCACAGAGACCTATGTATGAAGAGCTGGGAGAATATTCCTTTGCTCAGTAGGACTTCGAAGAGTAATGCTGCAGGAGGTACCCTATGTCAGGAGGCGTAGTGAAGGCGTTGAGAAGTGTTTCAGTCTGCCCAACTGCCAACTCTCCCCTGAGGAAGG
This sequence comes from Stegostoma tigrinum, assembly GCF_030684315.1. Taxonomy (NCBI): domain Eukaryota; kingdom Metazoa; phylum Chordata; class Chondrichthyes; order Orectolobiformes; family Stegostomatidae; genus Stegostoma; species Stegostoma tigrinum. Next base: position 20,606,365 of record NC_081375.1, read on the forward strand.
GTCACCGGACCCGAAACGTTAACTCTGTTTCTTCCTTCACAGATGCTGCCAGACCTGCTGAGCTTTTCCAGCAATTTCTGTTTTGTTTTCTGATTTACAGCATCTGCACTTCGTTTGTTTTTTATTTAGTGAAAGACAGTGATTGAGATATCTCTGGTATCTGCAAGTGAGTGTTACTCATTTAAGTAGTTAATAAATTAATTACATTTTATGGAGTACTAAGAGTCTCCACTGTATATTCGTCTACATACGAATTGTTGTCTCTCAGACAGGCAAAACCCTTGTCTGTTCTTTCCCCGCTGCAGCTTTACTTTTTCTGCAATTTTCTTTTATATCCGGCCATATGGCTTCTCTCTTCACTTCTTTTTTGTTGATCCTGCTTCCAAGACATGGGTCACTAGATTACATTAATCGTATATCTTACTATTCAAGAAAATTCCAAGCAATCACTTTGCAATTGATGCAAACACTGAAAATTTGTTTCACACATTTTTTAAAAAGTTACAGATTCCCTAGAGACATTTAAAGAAAATTACAATTTTCCCACAATGTAATGGCTCTGTATCAAATAAGCTGTACAGCTTTCACGGATTTTTGTAACGTCATGTTTCCTAGAGATATCTCTGATATTCTTATTCAAAGTCAAGGACCATTCTTTTAATAACCTAGAAATTAGAGTCCTTTCCTCCATATAAATCATTATCAAAGCAGCTTTCAGCAATTTTGTGGAGAGTATTATTCAAATACATCTGATCACATTTTTTGTTCTTCATTTGCATTGTAAGATAAGCCTGTATGCGAAGGACACACTTCAAAATGAGGAAAAGCTGTCAAACTAATCATAAGCTCAACAATATATTCTTCTGCAAAATTGAAATTTTGCAAAAGCCTCTCTTAATATAAAAAATAAATTACTCCTCTTATCAAAGCAAGATGAAAGATAGAAGTTCAGCAGCTCTGGACCAACGTATTACAAACATAATTTTTAGCAATGCTTTCTCTGCTCATCATTGTGCAACTCAAAGTCTACTGAAAACTGCACAGTTGATACTGGAATGAAGACATCAATAAGCAGCTCTATCAGGAAGCTTCTGGTCAACAAACATCTGACCTAAGAGTATTTGGATGCTGCTGTCGATTGCTGATTAACTGATTGATTTGTTCTCCCACTGCATGTACTGATCCCAGAAATACATCTTGTTCAATCAAATACTTTTACAGTCTTCTACTTGAGTAAACATTAGATAACACACTTTGCTGAATTCTATTTCTCCACTCTAGCACTATGCCAGCAAAGGAGTGAGAGGATGGGGCTTCTGTATACCAAAAGGACTTGGCCCAATTTTGGCTGTGTTCAGAATTAGAACATAGAACAGAGTTGCAGTTGAGTAATACAGCCTTACCTCCCAGCATCCACAAAGCAACCTTGCAGGATAGATGGGAACATTAGCTGTGGCAAGCCTCAAAGGCAGAGGCCCTCATGTTACCTGAATTTCTTTTAAGTGCCTTTGTTGATAATTAATTACACAGGTTTTCTAAATCCTTAAAACTTAAACAAACTCTCTGACGCTCCAGCTATGGCTCACAATTAGGCACAAATGGTGTCTCTTCATAATGAGAAAAAAACAAAAGTGAGCCATATGATCCTGCAATGAGATTATGGCTAATTAGATTACATTCCCTACAGTGTGGAAACAGGCCCTTCGGTCCAACAAGTCCACACCACTCCTTGCAGCATACCACCCAGGCCCATCCCCCCCACCCAGGCCCATCCCCCCCATAACCCACACACCGCTGAACACTATGGGCAATTTAGCATGGCCGATCCACCTAGCCCGTATATCTTCGGACTGTGGGAGGAAACCAGAGCACCTGAAGGAAACCCATGCAGACACGGGGAGAATGTGCAAACTCCGCAAAGACAGTTATCCGAGGCTGGAATCGAACCCATGTCCCTGGTACTGTGAGTCTGCAGTGCTAACCACTGAGCCACCATGCTGCCTGTAAGAAATAGCTTTTTTATTCACGTAAAGCTTTGAATTTAGGCATCTTGTTTTCTGTACAGGTCAAATTAAACTTGACTACACATTTTGAAGCGTGAAAGAAAATTGGGATGTGGGTGTTGGTTCTAGCTGAAGAGATTGTTTCATTCTGTGAGCTTTGATTGTGTGATCAATTATCTGATCTGATCTTGGCTTCAGCTCCACTTTCATTCAGGCTTCCCACAATTCCAGGCTCCACTGTAGCTGAAAAATTCTCTCTAACTCAGCCTTTAACGTATTCATCGTCTCAGCTCTGTAACCCTCTGAAGAAGAGAATTGCAAAGATTAACAAATCTGAGAGAGAGGAGACTCCTGCTCCTCCCTAGATTAATTAGAAGACTTCTTGTATTCAAAATGTTCTCCAACTTCTAGATTTCCCCACAGGAAGAAACAGACCCTCAGCAACTATACTGTCAAGTCCCCCTCAGAAGATTATATGTCTGTACTGTTCTATGTTCTATGTTCTACGTTCTACGTTCTGTGTAATATGGTGGGATATGAGCCATAATCTCCAAAACATTTATCTAGGCCTTTGGAGTACTAACCCAGTCAGAACACCATTTCTCTACCCTTGCTGAGAACCATATTACAGTACAGCACTCCCCCAACTCTATAAATGTCTCACTGAGATCACCTCTTATTCTTCTAAACTTCAAAGCATGTATTTCCTGATAAGAATCCTAAGTATCAGACTACCGAACATTCTATGCACTGCCATATGCTGGAAAGCAGGTTTAACATGAACGGATTCTGCCCTTTATTCAGAAGTTTCACATCATTCTCCTTTTGTAATACAGGAACAGTTAGATGACTACTGACATAATTAGTGGTGTTAAAAGGATGTCTGTGCAAATGACTTTCTCCATGCAGAAAGATAGGTGCTTGGAACATAGATATCATACACAAAATATGCATCCAATACACGCAGCTAGCTTTATAAAAGTAGAACTAAGCATTCAAATCACGTAAACCATTTTAAAACAATAGCAATTCCGCAAGAGATTAACTGCATAGCTCTCTGAAAAGAAAAGTAATAAATTTGCAGACATTTAGTAATATATTGTGCCATATACCACACATACATAATAAAAGTAATATTTTGAGTATAAAATTGTACACATACTAATTACTTAAAAGAAACAAAGCTCATTCTGTTACCTTCATGCCATTTGGGCAAGAGATCTTTTCTGTAGTTGTCAATGTCTTTGATGGTCAAGAAGGTTTGATTTAGATTTTGTTAATAAATCTTACTGCAAGGAGATGTCACAATATTGAAACACAGTCATTAATCCTGACAGTTGAGAACAAAATTGTTTTGGTTGCAAATTATCATGAGTAATAATGGAAGCAAACATATCCTAGGTGAAACATTCACTGAACAAAGGTTTCAGGAAAGGCAGTATATTTTCAGTGTAAAATGTGAACAAGTATCTAGGAAACATTCACTCGACCAGTTAGAAGTTTACAGCTTCCACATTAACAAGAGGTTCTTATTGTTCTTTAGGAATTTTAGCAGAATAAGTCTCCCAATTCAATGTGATATCCTTAAAAACATTTACAAAAGACATAATTTAACAAGCCAATTTTGAGACGTGCACAAATCTACATGGACTTTGAGAGAAAATGACTTGGTCTTTCCAGTAAAACCTACCGCAAATTAAAATAGCCTTCACCTCTGTACTTTCTGATTCTAAGATTCACTTTCACCATATTGTGACATCCATGAAATGAGTTGAATAAGGCAAAATGAAGCCATCCACGCTTCGAGCTGCAACTGTTGGCCTACTTAGATGTGGTTTAAATTTTGCAAAATGAATTTGAAGTCATAGGCAATGCTTTTAAAATAAAAGGCAAATCTGCTTTGAAGTGGGAGTGATGTCCCTGAAATGTGTTGTGTTCTATCAGTTCAAGATTTGACCACAGTGGGACCGATGTGCAATTTTGCTTTCTAACAAATGCGGTGAAGCAATGATAGGTATTTGAGAGTATTTAGTCTGTCCAGCTTTGTGGGAGCTAGCAGGGGGCAGAAATAAAGTGAGGAAAATGATGACAGTAAATATATTCAGCAATATTTTAAATAGGCACATTTTTCTTTCTGCTCTGCATTTTTACCTAGCAGGAAAAACCAGACTTTTGAGGTGAAAGTCTCTCCGATAGCTATTAAAGTTCCAAGTTAAGGCTAATTTGGAGCAGCTTTGCCTAATTAGCTCAAAGCTGCAATTAAATGATATCAATTGAAAATTCATGTCAAGATAGCAGACATTTCAAACAAAATTTCACCTTGATAGAAATGCAGCCTCACTCACTAGAGGTGGATATTTTAAGGTAAATACTCAAGCAATTTAAACATGCAGCCAAACTGCATTCATTTCAGCCCTGAGGTCAGTAAGTGTGGTGTTTGATACAAAAAGATGAAAAGAAGGATCTATACTGCCATCTTTTACCTGCAATATCCAAAAGTTCTGAAATAATGATACTTCCAAAAATAACACCAGTACTGATGCGTGTCAAAATGGCAAAATCTTTCTTTGCAAATGTAATGTTTCTAAAGTAAAAATTCAGATCTTACACCAATGAAGGTGTCGCGTAAAGTGAACAAAATAACTTAAACTACTCTTGAGTAGGCCAACAAACTATTCACTTTTAGTTTCAAATTTCAATCAATTTTGAAAGAAAATAACAAAATCCAAAGTGATCCCAAGAAAGAAGCAAAGAAACAAGCCAGCTGCTATACAAGCAAAATGGGAAGGTCAAGATAGTTGAGAAAAGTCCAATTAGTTTGCATGCAATATAAATCTGTTTTACTTCTCTCCAATTGTCAGTTTTGCTTTCTTACTCCACTCATAGCTCGACTATTTTTCCCCACTCTTTATAAAGCACCTTTCTGTACTAATTTAATCTTTGATTCTGTTCTTCCGATTCTGCCTAAAATTTTAGCTCCTCCTTTGCTCTTTATTTATTTCTAGCCATTGTATCAACACATCTCACACAGCGACCGTCTCTTTGACTGTTTACCTCTCTCATTTTTGTCTGCATCTTATCTTGATTGGTATTTCATTTTGAAGTACATTTCCCAGAAGCTAACTGATCCCTTGTCAGGATACAGCGATCTTGTCTCAATACAGAAGCACAAACTCTCTCCAGGAATA